>NC_051237.1:10862500-10940000 GCF_015220715.1 Pygocentrus nattereri
GAACATGACTTGAAGCTCCTGGCCCATATCTGCATGATTTTAGGAACTGCACTGCTGCCACATGATTGGCTGATTAGATAACTGCATGAATGAGTAGGTGTACAGGTATGTCTAATAAAGTGCTTGGTGAGGGTATATTTAAAGTTAGAATTGACTAAAATATGGATGGTCTCACTGGTAGTTATGGAGCAGCTCCTGCACTGTACTACAGAGGAGGGGAAACTCTCCTCTGATAAAACAGGTGATGGTAATTTTTTTTGCAATAAACAGATCTATAGTTTGCACCATTAATAAAGTTTTAACCTGGCTGCAAAACTGCTTCATTAATACAGAAAGGGAGATATAAAATTGATATTCCTGCCTGAACCAGGTCACTGTTTCATGAATCAGAGGCAGTGTGTATTAGTCACGGTCATGGCTGTATAAGTAGGATAAGAATCACTATAGTTACATATTGGAGCTGACTCATCTTGTTGTGCCTCTTATTATACATTTTGTACTGAGCATTCTTCTTATCATCTGATCATTTTAAGTGCTTCCACACATGACGTCTTAGACATCTTTGCCTACTGAACCACAGTGCAGTTTGTTGAGCTCTGAGGTCAGGTGACGTGGAGGCCTGACATGAATTTATGATGCATTCAACTAAACCAGCTATAATGTTATTTTTAATATTTTCCATATACTAACAATAACTGCTCCACCAAAAGGTGTTTGCTGATAAAACTGATATTAGACTATAATTTTTGTGGCTTAAACGCAAACAAACTTTCCAAATCCTAAATAGAGAAATGAATACTAACATGACTAATGAATGATCAATGAATAATACTATTCATGTTGAATTAGATTCGTAACTTTTTCCTGTACTTTTATTCATAAAGAGGGAAGGGGGGAAAATTTACTTTAGGTCAGCACTCTCACTCTTAGAACATCTGTACTAATGGGCTTTGGTATTAGAGCAGCACTTATAAACATCATGCACACCAAAACTTTGCAAATCATGTGCAGCACGTTCTCATTTTTTTTAGCACTGACTCTCAGAGCACATCAATGTTAGATGTGTGCTGTGTCTCGTGAAGGTCAAACACAATGTTAGGAGGATTATCTCACAGCTACAAAAGAGTCTGTGAGTGGCCTGATTGCTGGGGTGCTTTACTGTCAAACTGACTGGAACCACTCTTCTACTTATTAGCTGCCTCTTCCTCGAGAGGTCTTCCTCCAGAGTCCAAACTACTGTTGCGCCGGATGACCGGAATGCTACTCCGCTGAGTTATTACTTTACGATTCACTCTGAGCGGGCCTACGTGCATAGTCTTTGGAATGCAATAGTGCACAAAAAAGGTCTTACATTATTATCTCCCTTTGTCGTTATATACTCACCATTTAGCTTGGGACTTGGTGTCCCAGGGACTGGCTTAATGGGCTTCTCTGATAGCTTGGAGCCGGCTAGAATGTAAATAAATAAATGTATTAGTACAGCGTTCATTTTTCATGTTCTCATATCAAAAAGAAGATAGACAGATAGCACAGGCAGTACTTCTAGAATCACGCGCTTATTGCCATGCAAGCGGTAGCATCTCGGAGCAGCAGCTTCTCTCCCTCTTTCAGAATGAAAATTTATCAAAAGACTGCAGACGGCAGGGAGGCAGACACTGCCAGTACATCAAGCACTACACAAACAGCAAGCAAAGGCCTCCTCCAGCCTGGGACAGAGGCACAGGAAAAAAGGGGGGGTGAAAAAAATGGACCTAGAATAGAACAGGGCAGCATGGTGTGAACTGATTTTTTTTGTTGTTGCCTTTCACATCTGTTTGTGCGTGGTAATTACGAGGAAGCCTGAGGTGTGCAGCTGTGTGCCCAGACAGCAGTGTGGGCCGAGTGCCATAGCAGCACTGGGAGCTGCAGGGGGAAGGAAATCACAGCATGCTGCAGACAGCATCCACATCAGAGCACTTTCTCATGCAACACATAAACATGTACACAAGTTTAGTGTAACAGCCAGTGCACATGGGCTCAGCTCTCTAACTGCATATGCGGTATCTGTACAACTGGTGGATCTAAAATACCTCAACCAATCACTGCCCCCTTTTTTCTTTTCTCATTTTTGCACATGCTTTGAAGTTTCAGCTGTTTATATTAATTACATTTCCCCTCATAGCTCATCAAAAGCAGAGAAATTCTTCTGTAAATTCTGTACATTTTCAGCTGTAAGTCAGAGAGGATATATTTTATGATTCGAATTTGATGAAAGTTTTTGTTATGCACACAACCTTATTTCACAGAAAGAAAGAACTTTCTTTGCATTTCAGCCAAACAACTGAAAAAAATCATAGGTGCAGATTTAAACTGGCAATACATAATGTAAATTTAATGTACATATAATTCATTATAAATGAAAAAAAAATGAGTAAATACTGTATGAAGCCCGCATTAAGTGGCAACACTCTTTTTAGACTTGCTTGTAGTCCAAATTAAATATCTCATCAAAGACATATTCAGTATTAAGGAGAGCTGAATGGAATATGTATTTATGAAACAGTACTGTACCTCGACACACTGGCATCTTTCCTGTCCACGTTCCATCAGACCGGCACACTCGATGCTCTGAACCTCCAGACAAGAAGAAGCCGATTTGGCAGGTGTAGATGAGGGTGTAGCCATAACCAGGCAGGTCCATCCCAACAACATCCACATGGGGAGGGCTCTCTGGCTGCTTACAGTTATGGGCTGCAGTAGAAGAGAGAGAAAATTAAAAAGATGACAGACCAGAGCAATGAACACAGGGAGACAAGGAAGAGAGTAGGAGATATAAAAACTGTACGATTTTTGTCAGTTACAGTCTCATTGGATACCTATTTTTGAAAGCACAACAAACTTGTTTCTCAAGTTAAATGCTTGCTAGCCAGAAATGGCAATCAGTTGCTTTCTCTGGTAGCACAGACATATTATTTGCTGGTGGCCACTAGCTCTTTGTTTCAGTCACTAGCACTTTGTTTCAGATAAGTCTGTTTTTGTTGCAGGACCACCTACCTCGGCACATCATGCAAAAATGGTTGGCCGTTTTGCATGTCAGTTAAATGTCCCTTTCCTGTTAACGTAGGTGGTTCTTGGCCACCAGATGCTCTGCTGACAGCCAAAAGTCTGGCCTGTGAGAGAACGTGTGCCTTACACAGTTCCAGTCAGTTTCTTTGCCTTCAACACCATCTGCACAATCCCATCTCGTCTCTCAGCACCCCAAAACAAGCAGTGCAAAATAAAGTTTGAACTCTTTAGACAGCCCAGCCCACTGCCCATTGACCTAGAGCCAGCCAACTGCCTCTCCCCAAACCTCTCCCTCTCTACAGCCCACATCCCCCTTCACCGTGGCTCCAGAAGCAGGCTGAGAGGGCCCGAAGCATGGCAGACATTGATGCGTCCTGGCAGGCTGTGCTGAGAAGGAGCACACCTTTACCTGTCACTGCAGCACCAGATCAAGGACCAGCCAATGCTCACTCACTCATCCTAGGAGCTCCAATGTTACTCTACTTTGATCAAAAGTAGCCTAGATCTGGCTTTGGCTCACCACTCAGTATTCACTCTTTCATCTAACACACTTTGATACAACTCATATTGATGAGTATATAAGTGATGCTGAATACTTTAATGATAAAACAAAACTTCTTAAGAAGAACAGGCTATGCTGTTTTGTTTAATTACTGCATACAGTACAGCCTTTAATTCATGTAATTGACATTTAATTAGTATACTACAGTATTAGATTAACTGTTCTGTAAAAAAAGCAGACTGAGGGTGGCAGACGCCAACAGACTCAACAAACTGATCCGCAAGGCCGGTGATGTTGTGGGTGTGGAGCTGGACTTGCTGACGGCAGTGTCGGAGAGGAGGATGCTGTCTAAGCTGCAGGCCATTATGGACAATGGCTCCCACCCACTCTACGACTCAGTGATGAGACACAGGAGCTCATTCAGTGCAAGACTCATTCTACCGAAATGCACCACAGAGCACCACAGGAAGTCATTCTTACCTGTGGCCATCAAACCCTATAACTCCTCCCCTATGTGTGACACTATGGTGCATCTGTGCAAAACTCAATACCAAACTGTATTGTTCATATGTGTAATAATAATAATTGGGTGCAATAATTCAGAGGTATAATAATTTGAACTGCTTTATACATTTCATATTTATTATCACAGTCACTGCCACTTTACTGTATTCATAAGAACTTAAATCTCATGTACATATTGCAAATTTCTCTTTCTCTTTTGTTTTAAATTATTAAAGTGTTCATTCTTTTATATAAATGGTTGCAACTGTAATAACTGCAATTTCCCTCTGGGATCAATAAAGGATTCTGATTCTGATTCTGAAAATTCCTGTGTCACCATTTGCTATGCAACGATAACTTCAGGTTCGGTACATGGCAAAATACAAATATATTGAGTGTAGCGTTAAGCTACGTAAAGTGTTTCAGATATACGTGCTCTTATTCCACCTAATGGGCTATCTTCCAATAGTGTTAAATATGAGAGGGAAAGTATGATTTAGAGCTAGCACTTGCTTTGTAAGTAGCCGACTGTACTGTGTAAACAACATTACAGGATGTAATTATGGAAATAATTGCGATTATTGCAAGAGACAAAGAATGGCGTGATTATGCAGAAATATTCAAAAGGGCATTTAATCACAGCTATACAATTAAAGTGCTGCAAACTCAGTTTTCCCCTATAGCTATCCCATTGCTCAATCTCCTAATTTTACAAAACAATGACAGTACACTGGGGTGGTGACATATGAAGCAAAATGTAATTAGCTTTTGAAATGCTTGGGCTGAATGGCAATCTGTCTTGTGAAATTGGGAGGCAGCTGCTTCCTCTCACCAGCCCAGTCTCTCCAAGCTGTTTTAATGCTGTTGATTTTGGAGCTTATGCTGATGAGCAGACGTGATCTGAGCAAGGGCCTCAAATCTCGGCAGTGTCCAGCCTGAAGTCATCATTTGGCCACATCTCCAAATCTCCTTGACTCTTGTTCTCACTTGACGAATAAAAACTGCTGAAGCATAGTGCCAATTTTTCATTGTTAATCATAACAAATCTGTCAAAATTATTACAGTTTTAAATAAAAAATATTAGGGTAACACTCAGTGGTCAGTTTTATCAGAGACCCTTGTCTTTTAGCTTCACCTTACTGGTGTACAGTTAGAGATGATCTAATCTGTTGATGCACAATTTGTATATGCTGTCCTTTAGCCCTTCATAAACAGTGTTAGATGTAATGTGGAACAAAGTAATGTGCTACAGTAAGGTGATTACTTTTTCTTGTAATGTATTGTTTGCAATGGATTACTTTTTTGAGTAACTACCCTAACGCTGTTTATCAGTAATCAGTTTCTGAACACAGACCCACTCTTGGCTGGATAATTTTGGGTGGTGGACCATTATCAACCTAGATGTGACACTGATGTGTATAAAAACACCAGCAAGGCCCCTGTTGCTAATGCACTCATACCAATTTCATTAAGTATGGTCCATCACCAAATAATGTCAGATCAACAGTGGTCCATTAGTCAGAACTGAATGATGAATGTGTTGTACAATTATATAGTGGAATTTAAGGTAAGTGGACTACATAAAGTGATCAGTGAGTAGAAATAAAAGTTAGACATTTCTAGTAAAGCGAATGGTGAGTGTTACTACTACTACTATAATAATATTATTAATAATAAGTTACATTTATATAGCACCTTTCTCAAACCCAAGGATGCTTTACAAAGAGAAGCCACAAAAAAACTAAGACTGCTTAGGTAAGGAAGGCAGATATTGAGCAGTAAAGGAAGGTTTTAATTTGAACTTTAAAAATACTGAGGGTAGAGCAGTCACACAGAGATTGTGGGAGAGAAATCCAAAGTTTGGGAGCAGTGGCACTGAAAGACCTGCTGATCACTGACAAGAATCTTGTGTGCGTACTGCAAGAAGTCCAGTGCCAGAAGATCTGAGGGAATGAGAGGGACAGTACGGATGAAGGAGCTCACTAAGGTATATAGGGGTGAAACTATGAAGGGCTTTGAAAGTTATAAGGAGACGTTTGTACTTTGATATGGGAAGATATCAGTAACAAGTGAAGCTGATGGAGGATGGGAGTGATGTGTGCAGAGCACCTGGCTGCTGAGTTTTGAATGAACTGAAGCCAGATGAGAAATTTATAAGGGAGAATATTAAAGAGGGAATCAACGTTGCTGAGTAGAGGGCAGAGGCGTGCAAAAATTGTGCAAATGACGGAATGCAGTCTTAGCAACTTAATATGGTGTTCAAAAGTAAGTGAAGAATTAAAAATTAGGTCTTTAGTTGCATGTACAGGTTTAATAGGAGTACCATTAACATTCATGGTGAGATTGGAGAGGTTGGAAACCAGTATTTTATGGCCTTATTTAATCATCACTTTACAGGGACCTGAAAGACAAATTGTTCACAACTGAATGACTTATGTTTGTCACCTGCAGTCTGAGGGGTTACATGATGTTTTATCCAGTGGGTAAAATGAAATGAAATAGCTGATCAAGGCAACCAAACATACCAAAATCTCATCTTACAACAACTATTAATATGAAAATGGTGTAGCCAGCTATTCCTAGACTTAACCAACTTTACAGACTGCTAAAAATGTGGGTCATGCAAATAAACTTATTTATTTCCAGCCCAATTTCATGGCATGCCATCCTAAGCCTTAGGCGTTTTTAAACCCAATTTTACATATTGGGAAGAACTAGATTACTCTGAAAGCCTAGATTCAAAGAGCAGATTTCTTACATAATTCAGAATGAATCCAAGACACCCACTGTGAAGAAAAAGCAGAAAATTATCCACCTCTCAGCTTCCAATAATATGAATCAATCTCAGAGCGCCTCTGAATATATACTTCATCGGTTAAAATAATGAGGCTTCAGGCTCTCCAGCAGCCAAGCGCTTTAACAGGAGCTATATTAGTATCACTTATGTAGAACCCCACTGCTGGAGAAACAGTTAAACATGCCCATATAGCACAAAGAATGAACAAGCTTCTCACTACTGCCTATTTTTATATGGCTCAGAGGTTGTTCAAATGCAAATAATTAAAAAAGGAGGTAATCTTCAGACACCCGTGCAACCGGGTATGAGTGGAACTTACGGATGCACTCTGGCTGGGTTCCGCTCCAGGTGAGGTCAGCCTGGCACAGTCGAGTGGTAGAGCCCTGCAGCAAGTGGCCTGGCTGGCACTGAAAAGCCACCATGCTTCCAATCTGCAGTATCACATATGAGAGCAACATCACACACCTAGCAGAAGCTGCTCGAATACATTACTGTTCAAAAAGACTTAGAAAGATAAAATGAGATATTTTACATGTGAAAACCTTGCATGACAATGTCCCATAAACATATGCTACAAAGCCTGTGCATACAAGTTAGCGCATCTCACTAGGGAGAGTTGACCGTGAATAATTGTATAGCTAACTTAGATTTTTGACCCATCATAGCATATAATTTCATTTATTAACAGTTTCAAAGGGTTGTAAAGCAAAAAGTCAAATAACTCTGCAGTATTTCTAGGGCAGAGGCATCCAATCTTATCTACAAAGAATTTCGTAGATCAGTCATTTGAAGATTCACTAACTGATTTAACAAGTAGAATCAGATGAGCTCCTGCTCATTTGTAATGAAAACTTTCAGCCACATCTGTGGATACGCTTCGACACCCCTGTTCTTAGGGTAAGGTAGAAACAGTGAGGTTTCAAGATGGTTGCTACTAGTGTTTTTAGCTATGTGCATCTGTCCAATTTTATAATCTGATTGAGGCAGATGTATAATAATATACATTAGTGAGGAGCCTGCAGGGCTTTCAGAGAAGGCCTCATGATTTCCGTGTAAATAAATAAATGTCTGTAACTTCTTGTTTATTTACTTTTTGTATTTATTTAATATCATAATTTTATTTAACCACCATGTGTGTTGTATTTAAACTCTGCAAGTATTGCAGCAATACTTTATTTTAACAAAAAGGTTCAGTTCTTGAAATGCCCCATGGAACATTATGGAATTAGGATTGTTTTCTTTGTGGCATCTACGTAGACACATCCGAACTCTCTTTCCACTGATTAAGACTTCAATAGCTAAACTGAAAGCCGAAACTGTCCAATGAACCACTAACGTACTTAAGAATTGATCATGGAATCATTCAGGTATGTTTTGATGTATAATGGGTGGGACCAATTTTGAAAGAAAAAATGTCCTTCTAGGCCTTCTGGAAGTATTAGATACATCACTGACTGTGAGTATGAGTGGTAGCTTGATGGTACATTTTGGTAAGATATCAGAAATGTGATAATCAGAAACAGTGGCAGCAGCTTTGTACTAGAGCTCTTTACTGAAAGCTTAACAATGTAAAACTGCTACAAGGTAAAATATGTTAAAACATCTGCTACAAGCTTCAAATGTCAGTGTTAATATACTACTAGAATCCCATAGGGACACTAGCAGAAATTAGCCTTATTGTGTAGGTGTTTTTCTCCTTGTTTTTGACATTTCTGGCTCAAACTGAGGACTGAGATCCAACAGTCATGGTTTATCACTGGTTTGCCCCATGGTAACTTGGCAGCTATAAGCTTCTATTATTTGTTAGCCCCATTAACTTTACAGCACTGATCATGTCATGCTTGACTGATTTCATCTGTAGTCAGGGAGACATTGTGTGAAACAGATTTTTCACTAATCCATTCCTTAAAAGATACTAGGGACTTTATGGTAAATGGCATTCGTCTACTGCTTCCATTCCCTGCTCAACCACTACAGAGGCACCATGATGGAAAGAGGTTGCTGCTCTTCTAATGCATAGTAAAAGCCTCACATGTGCAGCGTGTGTCATGATTTTGGTCGGCATTAAAAATCCCATCATGCTTTGTGTTTGCTGAGGTCAGCTATTCCTACTGTACTTACAGACGTGGGCGCTTTAGGACTGACATTCAGTGGACTGACAGAGTGGTTGGAGTGAAATATTAAAACATGTCATGGAGTGACACATGGTCCTTGCGCATTAATTGATTAACACGTTCTTCCTGACGATGAACATGGCTGATGAGCCGCAGACACTGCCGCTTATCTGAAGGATACAATATCTCCTTCACCCCGCTTCAATATCATTAAGCGCTGGCTAGCGAAAGGGATTCACAGACTCCAGACAAATGATTTATGAGTGAGGAAAGCCTGATATTCCTCTGTTCTCTGAAGCCTCACCATGACTTGACCCCCACTTTACATTAAGGGTTTGAATTCTTTATGCTGGAGCACCTCAGTGAAAAAATGCTTGTCCTTACTCAGCCTCTCTCTCCATCCCGCTACTTTTCCTTCGGACTATATATTTCATCGGTTAAAATAATCTGTCCGTTTGATGTTCCTTCTGTGAACCTGGGTCCATATCCCACTCCCTTGACAAAAATATTCATCCAGCTAATTTGCACTAGTGAGAACTGGAACTGGAGCTTTTTACTTCCTGCAGTGCTCCACTGCAATGGTGACAGCCATTTGTTTCCCTTCTGGCCAGCTGAGTCCAAGAAGTTTTTTTCTGGCTAAGTCTCTGATCTTCTAAATAATACTATAATATTTACTGCACTATTTGAGGGAATTGGCAATAGAGCAATTGAGTATGTACATGACAGAATATGTTTCTGACACTGAGCCTTTGGTGCAATTCTTACATCCTCTTTCTGAAGTGAAGCTTCTTTTTTGTTTGTTTGATGTTGCATTTCATTTCATTTAGGAACTAAGCAACCCGTTTTCAAATTTGTTTTTCTTTTTAGGATGAACAAAGGTAATTTACCTCATCGTAGCCCCGTTTATCAGTCTAAACCAACATAAACACCTCTCAAGTTCTGGTAACAGACCCATTTCTGTACTCATTATGGACACAAAATGAAGCAGAGCTTGTGTGTTGGCTAATCCTGCTGTGCTTGCAGTATGGGGCACCAACCCAACCTCAAAACACATATACATAAACAGACCAGTCTTTTGTTTTTGGGTTTTGTTATACAGGCTTACATCAGTTGACAGTAAACATCATCATTTGCATCAATTAATATGGCAATCATGTTCATAATAGGCCACACACAGAGAAAATCCATCACTGCAAAGCTAACTGGCATACAAATAACCAAATTTTTGAGCTGGATTAGTTTTACCAGGTAAGATTTAAATGATTACTGACAAGATTTTGTGATACTATTTACAGTCTGACAGTATTTCTGGCTTCGTCAATAATAGTAGTCCTGCTTCAGTTGACCTCACACGTGTGATAGTGTACTATTGTTACTGAATGTGGCTCCAACACGTGTAATCAGGCAGGATGTCCAGTCAATTTTCTTCCAAAGTTTCATTACAGAACCACCCCTGTTAAAACAAATTTAGCTCCAACAGTGCTTATGAGTGTGGTTGGTATATAGGAGGCATGTGTAAGTTTTAAAGTGTTGGTCTTAGCATTGGCGTATTGGACTGGCATGAAGTCCTGGCCTTCACAGCATTCGGAATCAAGAAAATATAGGATAGGACTAGGCTTCATCTCTGTCCAGGAAACTGATGTGTCAGAGAGTGTGAGTTTATGACAT
Organism: Pygocentrus nattereri; assembly: GCF_015220715.1. Taxonomy (NCBI): domain Eukaryota; kingdom Metazoa; phylum Chordata; class Actinopteri; order Characiformes; family Serrasalmidae; genus Pygocentrus; species Pygocentrus nattereri. The sequence goes on from NC_051237.1 coordinate 10,873,131, forward strand.
TACCTTGAAGCCAAAGGTTCTGTTCATAGAGCCATAACGTGGCGTTCCAGGATTCTCACAGGTGGTGCGGGTTGGTTCTGGAAAGGGGAAGAGACAGAGCAAGAGTGAGTGAGAGTGAAAAAGAATGAGGGAGAGAAAGTTAAAATGTTGAGTTAGAGAAGACAGAGAAAGAAATAACAGAGAAAGAGATGAAAAGAGAGACTGGGAGATTGTTAGAGAGAGAGGGTGGAGATACAGTGAACACAGTGAAAATGTGTGTGTGTGTATGTGTGTGTGTGTGTGAGAGAGAGAGAGAGAGAGAGAGAGAGAGAGGGAGAGAGAGAGACTGCAAGAGCAATAAAGATCTCATCACTCAATTCCTATACCTGCACTCTGTCAGCTCAAAATATAGCAGGCTTTACAGTGCAGTACAACGAGGGATGCTCATAAACATTTACCCTGCTTTCTTGCTTTCTCTCTTTCTCTCTCTCAGGCACAGGCATGCTAGGACCTGCGTTATTGTGATGGTTATAGAGCGAGTGTTTATGTAAGTGCTGCAGCAACAGCAACAGCAACTTGGAACAGTGGTCAACCCCCCCTTTTATAGGCAGTGTGGGAAGACCCAGCAGGGGGCAGTGTTGCTGCAGCTGTGGGGGGCTCAGAGCCAGCTGTGCTGCTCAGTAATTGGAATGTGAAGCACATCCTCAAGCTGACGCAGAGAGCGAGGATTCAATGCAGGCGTGCAAACGGCAGGACAGCCTGGAAAGCCTAATACAACCATGGTGCTTCACTTTCTGTGCTCTAGCGAAAACATTTCCGATACTAAATCACCACCTGTGAAGATGCAGTTAGGTATTGTCATATACAGAGGGGGCTGGAAAGATGTAAGCGTTCACCATGTTTTCCACTGAAGCAGGCACAGGGCTGGTTAAGATGCAAATACCAAGCGTGCACAATACGTGCACAGAGGCACACACACCCTCTCACACATTCACACTCTCAGTCAGGACAGCGTGACCTATTTCTCACACTGTTCTCCACTTGTTTCTTAAAAGGTAGTTCCTTGAAAGACAGCAAACTCATACTCTAGAACAACAAACTAGATAGTACGACCATTTTTATCACAGCCAGTCTAGTAGTAGATAGTGTGACTGGCCAGTGGGGTGTGCTCTAGCTCTGTTTGTATGTGGGTCTATGTATTGGTGGTACTGGGTGTAAAGATATAGTTCGGCATTGTTTTTATTTTAAGTGGCCCATATCAAGGATTTTTCTAATTTTTTTAAATAAAAGAGTGTAATACAGTATATAAACAGGATAAAAATGGCAGCTGATTTCATTTGAAAGGTGTCTACCATCACTTTGATATTTACACAAATATTGAGGAATATAGAAAAAACTGACAACAAAAACAATGTTCAAGATCATTACTTAAAGGTGCAGTGTGTAAGATTTAGGGGGATCTATTAGCAGGAATAGAATTTAGTAAACAAAACCATGTTTTCATTAGTATGTAAACATAATTATGAAACATTGTGTTTTCATTCACCTAAAATGACCCTTTCCTACATAAGGGTCGTGTCCTCTTTCAACAGACGCCACCATGTTGTGCTGCCACGTTTCTACAGTAGTGCAGAATGGACACATCACACACACTGGAGAGCACCTATCACATTTTTATGCTGAAGTGGCAGCTTAAATTTGCTGTTCCTTTAGCACTGGTTGGAAGATGTAGAAGGAAGAAGAATCAGTGGCGGCTGTTGGTGCTGGCTAATTATTCTGAGTTGTGAGAGGTTTGAGAACCCATGTTTAGACAAATGGAGGATCATACTTAGTATTTAGCACAAGAAAAAGAGTGTACACTGTAAAAAGTGGCTCATCACATCTACCTAAAAATATGGTAACAAGTAAATCAACTACTTTTATTCAACCTAAATACGAATATTGAAGCATTAAAGAATAATGAACGATTCTTTGAATCAGCATAGGTTGGAATGTGAAGCAGGTTGTCAACAAAAGAAGGGTGAATCCTTGATGCTAAAGAAGCAAAAACAAAGAAGCAAAATGAAATGAGCACAGGCCATGGCAAAAAATGAGGACAAACACTGGTGTGGTCTTTCCCAGATGGAAATCGCCGATGAGGGACATATGCCTTCACAGTGCTGCCAAAGTTGTCTGTTTTCTGCTGGACAGGTAATTTAGCATAGCAACTGATCTGATGGCCACCATAGGTTCCACTACATACTTGGAAAAGGAGGTGTGAGGGAGGGTAACCAGTTGGTGGCAATCTCCACTAGATGCCACTAAGTCTTACACACTGTACCTTTAACAACAGATCTAATGTTAGGCTATGAAAAAAAATCATTAAATCTGTTATGATGGCTAAAGGCTGAACACTCCCTTCTAAAATTTGGACTGAATCATGATAATTTAGTCAAAGCTAGAAAAATGGTAAACAATGTTTCAACAAAGAGAAATAGCCAAATACAAATACATTTTTTCCATAGTTTTGACTGCTGAACAACAGTTAGGTAAATAAACTGGTGTCCTCAGGCACTCATTTATCAGCTGCAGTGCTTAGAGACAGAGATAGCAGGACACCTGATTAGTTCAGCTGATTCATATTGTGTTAACTTCCACACATTTTTGTGAGTTTAATACTGAACATTACATAACTCTCAATCCAGAATGAATTTTTATGTTCACCTATCAAAGTCATTTTATATGTGATGGCAACTGAACCTAGTTACAATGTAATATGAACTTGGCTGTCCATTCCACAAACCAACTCAACTGACTATGAAAACAAATGACCAAATAAAACTGTAAAAAAAAAAAGATTTTTGTCTTGAACTTCTAGGTAAGCAAAAATCCAGTCAGACTCTTCTCCTTATCTGCCAAAATGTTACAGCACATCTGAATAGTCTCTTTGCCCATTTGGGACAAATAAATGTGCAAAACTGTTTGTTACAAATTACAAAAAATTGTAATATTTCGATGAAAAACTAAATAACAAACTACTTAAAATAAAATTTAAAATAAAATAAACAAAGGATGCTGTAGATATTTGGTTTTTGGAATTCACCTGAGGAAATTACAGCTGACTACAGCTGTTACAGTGAAATGCAGGCCCGTAGCCAGGGGGGATCGAAGGGTTCATTTCTTTACAACTCCCCTGCGTTAACAGTGCCGGACAGACAATGGTGGGTCATTTCATGTGAATTCAGACACTTTGGGGCCTGACCAACACGGATTTTAATCAAACTTTGTGTGCCTTTTTAGTAGCAATGTAGAACCCCAGAACTGCATTTGCATAAATCTGCCACTAATATAAAGGGAGAAATGGACTAAGAATGTTTTAAGTAAGAGGGTAGGACACTACACATTCAACCTTGATTATGTCAATTTAAATTACAAACAGTTGGTTTTGATGCTGTTTGAAAGCTCTTTTCTGGCTCTACAGAGTACACAAACAACATTGAACTCAACAGTTAGCCGAGTATAAATTATGAGATATTAAAATAATAAAATCTGAATATAAAAAAAAACAATTTTAAAACGGTCAGTATCTTTTCCACACATAGCCTGCAATGTCTGAAATATTAGTGCCAGATTCATGCAAATGCAGTTCTGGGGTTCTACGTTGCCACTAAAAAGGCACACAAAGTTTGATTAAAATCTGTGTCGGTTGAGTTCCAAAGTGTCCGATTTCCCGTAAAATGACGCTAAAGGAGAGGAAAAACAGACAGACAGTGAAGGCAAGACCCAGTTAAAAAATAAAGAAAAAGAAGGCGAGATACAAAAGATGGAGAGGAAAAATAGACAGACAATGAAGAAAAGCAACAGAGACAGACAGCAACAGAGATACAGAGGAGGGAGAGCAACAACAGACCTAGGTGAGCAACAGAGAGAGACAATGAAGTCCCAGCACAGTTGTAGAAAGATTTGAATAGGACGGAACACTTCAATTTATATCATTATTATTAATTCATGTTTAAGTTTTAATGACCATACCGATAGTGTACCTCATGAAGTAATTCTTATCTATTTATGTCAACAGTAGAGAGACAGGCAATAAACGACAGCAACATCAGAGACAGACAATGGAGGGCAGCAAAAGAGACAATGGAACAAAGCAGCAGACAACTGAGGTGAGCAACAGAGACAGACAATGAAGTCACATCACAGATGTAGGAAGTTTGAGTAACACTTACATTTATATCAAATTTATGTTAACAGTGGGGAGCAACAGACGAACAAATAAGGACAGTAACAACAGACTCACAACAAACTTATAATGAATAAAATATGTTTAAATTAAAAGGTTTGAAGTGTGCTCGTGTATTTAGGAGGCATTGGAGTAGAGAGCCAAATGAAGTCCACTTTTGGGGGAAAAAGATCCCCCCCATCACAATGCTGGCTACAGGCCTGAAATGCATAGTGTTTTGAAAGCAAGAAGTTACAAAACAATTTTATGATATATTTGTGTGATTTTATGATACATGAAATGACACAAACATTATCAGTGGACCTTAGGGAAAAAATAAAATACAACAAAAATACAGAATAGGGGCTGTTTAAAAAGACATCCATCACATAACAGTAAGCAACACCACACAAAGGTCATGATTAGTTCAATCACCTATTAGATACCACAGCGTGCCATCTAATGAGGCATCACAATGTATTATTGTAATGCACTAAAACTCCTTGAAGGCTCAAACCAAATATTGAGCTGATACAATTCATCTCAGCTCTCCTGTTGGCTATTCATCTCTCCTCAATAACACTCTAAAAGAGCTTGGACAAATTATTCAATTACTTACTCAATTAAAAATAATTATAGATGCACTTATTGATGCCAGGAGAATGCCTTCTTTGGGGAAATTTAAGCAGGGAACTGTAATCAGATAACTGTGGCTCTTCAGAGGACAGTAAGAGCATTTGTTAATTACACATCATGAAATGGATAGGGCTGATAAAAGTGCACTAAGCCTTTACACATACATGAGGAAATACAGGCTGAATTACACTCTTCAGTAAGACCCTGGCTGAGATGATGCTCAAAGGCAATTTATACAAAGTAATCTCAGACATGTATGAGGTAAAGGCAGCAACATCTGGCCGAATGCTATTGCTTTTGTCAAAGATTTCTGTAGGGTGAGTCAGCGATCTCCTCTCCTTGGATCACCACCTTATCGTGGTGGAGGGGTTTGCGTGCTTGAATGATCTTAGGAGCTATGTTGTCTGGAGCAAAAGCTCCTGGTAGGGTCTCCCATGGCAAACTGGTCCTAGGTGACAGGTCAGACAAAGTGTGATCCATAATAACCCCTATGAAGACACAAAAGCAGGACTTGTGTACCCTGCCCGGAACAGGGTTACCGGGGCCCCACCCTGGAGCCAGGCCTGGGGGAGGGGCTCGCCAGCGAGCGTCTGGTGGCCGGGCATTTACTCATGGTGCCCGGCCGGGCCCAGCCCGAAGGAGTTACATGAGTCCCCGCTCCCATCGACCCACCACCAATGGGAGGGGCAGTAGTAGGGGTTCGGTGCGTTGTGGATCAGGCAGTGTCCAAAGGCGTGGGCCTTGGCGTTCTGATCCTCGGTTGCTGAAATTGGCTTTTGGAACTTGGAACGTTACCTCACTGGCGGGGAAAGAGCCTGAGTTGGTGCGCGAGGTTGAGAGATACCGGCTAGATATAGTCGGGCTCACCTCAACACACAGCTTGGGATCTGGGTCCAATCTCCTTGAGAGGGGCTGGACTTTATTCTTTTCTGGAGTTGCCCATGGTGAGAGGCGGCGGGCAGGTGTGGGCTTTCTCATAGCCCCTCGACTCGGTGCCTGTATGTTGGGGTTTTCTCCGGTGGACGAGAGGGTAGCTTCCCTACGCCTTCGGGTTGGGGAACGGGTCCTGACTGTTGTCTGTGCTTATGCACCGAACAGCAGTTCAGAGTACCCAGCCTTCTTAGAGTCCTTGGGAAGGGTGCTTGAAGGTGCTCCTCCTGGAGACTCTATTGTCCTACTGGGGGACTTCAATGCTCACGTGGGCAATGACAGTGAGACCTGGAGGGGTGTGATTGGGAGGAATGGCCTCTCTGATCTGAACCCGAGTGGTGTTCAGTTTTTGGACTTCTGCGCAAACCACAGTTTGTCCATCACGAACACCATGTTTGAACACAAGGATGTCCATAAGTGCACATGGCACCAGGACACCCTAGGCCGCAGTTCAATGATTGACTTTGTAGTCGTGTCATCGGACTTGCGGCCATGTGTTTTGGACACTCGGGTAAAGAGAGGAGCTGAGCTGTCAACTGATCACCACCTGGTGGTGAGTTGGATCAGGTGGTGGGGGAAGATGCCGGTCAGACCAGGCAAGCCCAAACGTATAGTGAGGGTTTGCTGGGAACGTCTAGCAGAAGAACCTGTCAGATTGATCTTCAACTCACACCTCCGTCAGAACTTTGACCAGATATCGGGGGAGGTGGGGGACATTGACTCAGAATGGGCCATGTTCCGTTCCTCCATTGCTGAAGCGGCTGACTGTAGCTGTGGCCGTAAGGTAGTTGGTGCCTGTCGGGGCGGTAATCCTCGAACCCGGTGGTGGACACCCCAGGTGAGAGATGCCATCAAGCTGAAGAAGGAGTCCTACCGGGCATGGTTGGCCTGTGGGACACCAGAGGCAGCTGGCAGGTATCGACAGGCCAAGCGATCTGCGGCTTCAGTTGTCGCCAAGGTAAAAACCCGTGTATGGGAGGAGTTTGGTGAGGCCTTGGAAAGTGACTTTAAGTTGGCTCCGAAAAGATTCTGGCAAACCGTCAGGCGACTCAGAAGGGGAAAGCAGTGTGCCACTAGCACTGTATATAGTGGAGATGGTGTGCTGCTGACTTCGACTGAAGACGTCATTGGGCGGTGGAAGGAGTACTTTGAGGACCTTCTCAATCCCACCGACACGTTCTCCAGTGAGGAGGCTGAGTCTGGGGACATGGGAATAGGCTTGTCCATTACTGAGGCCGAAGTCGCTAAGGTAGTTAAGAAGCTCCTTGGTGGCAAGGCTCCAGGGGTGGATGAGATCCGCCCTGAGTTCCTCAAGGCTCTGGATGTTGTGGGGCTGTCTTGGCTGACACGCCTTTTCAACATTGCGTGGACATCGGGGGCGGTGCCACTGGATTGGCAGACTGGGGTGGTGGTGCCTCTTTTTAAAAAAGGGGACCGGAGGGTGTGTTCCAACTACAGGGGAATCACACTCCTCAGCCTCCCTGGCAAGGTCTATGCAGGGGTACTGGAGAAGAGAGTCCGGCTTATAGTCGAACCTCGGATCCAGGAGGAACAGTGCGGGTTCCGCCCTGGTCGTGGAACACTGGACCAACTCTTCACCCTCTCCAGGATTCTGGAGGGTTCATGGGAGTTTGCCCAACCAGTCCACATGTGCTTTGTGGATCTGGAGAAGGCATTCGACTGTGTTCCCCGGGGTATTCTGTGGGAGGTGCTTCGGGAGTACGGGGTACATGGCTCTTTGCTACGAGCCATTCAGGCCCTGTACAAACAAAGCAGGAGTTTGGTTCGCATGGCCGGCAGTAAGTCAGACTCGTTCCCAGTGAGAGTTGGACTCCGTCAGGGCTGCCCTTTGTCACCGATTCTATTCATAATTTTTATGGATAGAATTTCTAGGCGCAGTCAAGGGATGGAGGGTGTCCGGTTTGGTGACCTCAGGGTCACATCGCTGCTGTTTGCAGATGATGTGGTCCTATTGGGGACATCAGGCCGCGAACTTCAGCTTTCGCTGGATCAGTTTGCAGCCGAGTGTGAAGCGGCTGGGATGAGAATCAGTACCTCTAAATCCGAGACCATGGTTCTCAGGCGGAAAAGGGTGGAGAGCCCTCTCTGGGTCGGGGATAGGCTCTTGCCTCAAGTGGAGGAGTTCAAGTATCTCGGGGTCTTGTTCACGAGTGATGGTACAAGGGAGCGGGAGATTGACAGGCGGATTGGTGCTGGGTCAGCAGTGATGCGGGCTCTTTACCGGTCTGTTGTGGTAAAGAAAGAGCTGAGCCATAAGGCAAGGCTCTCGATTTACCGGTCGATCTACGTTCCCACCCTCACCTATGGTCATGAGCTTTGGGTAATGACCGAAAGAATAAGATCGCGAATACAAGCGGCCGAAATGAGTTTCCTCCGCAGGGTGTCTGGACTCTCCCTGAGAGATAGGGTGAGAAGTTCAGTCATCCGGGAGGGACTCGGAGTAGAGCCGCTGCTTCTTCACGTCGAGAGGAGCCAGCTGAGGTGGTTCGGGCATCTGGTTAGGATGCCTCCTGGACGCCTCCCTCGGGAGGTGTCACAGGCGAGTCCACCTGGGAGGAGACCCCGGGGAAGACCCAGGACACGCTGGCGCGACTATATCGCCCAGCTGGCCTGGGAGCGCCTCGGAATCCCCCTTGGAGAGCTTGTGGAAGTGGCTGGGGAAAGGGAGGTCTGGGCTTCATTGCTTAGGATGCTGCCCCCGCGACCCGAACCCCGGAGAAGCGGAAGATAATGGATGGATGGATGGATGGATGGAGTCAGCGATCTCATATGTAATGATGTATAACAGATAAATTCTTTCCATATATCATCTCCTTGTTGAATATTGTAACATACAGTTAAAGGACGTTTAATTGTAAACGTTATAAAAACTTGTTTAACTCCTCAAAATTCAAGTGCCAAATTCAAGACTTTAGTTCCTCACTCTCAAAATATATAACATACATATTAGTTTCATAGTAGTCACTGAATAACAAGTTTTAACAGTTGAATAAAGTCATAAGTCTGAAGTTTAAGGGATTAAACTAATATGCAAGGAATGTAGTTATGAGAGTGAGGAACTAAAGTGTGGGCCTACATATAGGCCTTGAAGTTTAAGAGATTAAAAGAAAATTCCAACAATTCTTCAGACTGTTTGCATGATTAAATCAGTAAGATGAAAAAAAAGTAATTCTGGGTTTGATGTGAAGTGCTGTGGTCTAGAGAAATGTACAAATTGTTTACAGTGGTGGTGAAAGGAACCAGAAGTCTGAATCTTTAGTTATTACTTTCAAAAGTTACAAACATGCTGTGTGATGTCTGAGACATTGTTTTATGAAAGATCTGAAGTAAGGTGTTGGCCTAAAACTTAAAATCCATTCATGATGGAAAGATACATACAGGCTGTTTGGAGGCAAAATAGTACCCAAAGAAAACCTATTTCAAATATATCCTAGAATTTCTTGATTTATTAGCATTACATGTAACAATTCAGAGCATACATGTAGATCCATTGGTCATTTTAGATAGCAAATAAAATGGTTACATTTGTGCAGACATTGTAACCCCTGGTTCTTATCAACACCACTGTAAAGAAATTCCCATTTAACAGGTTTCCTCTTTCAAATTCCAACAGTCAAAATATCAACCCTCTGATAATCAGTCCACACAGATCATTCCCAAGTCTTGCCAGTTTGAAATCTAATCACTCTTTAAATGGGGCAGCCTGGCTCCGATTATAAACTGCTTTTGCAAAAGATTTGTCTTGCTTGGCTAAATAATTAATTACAAAACCCTCCACCTCACTCCACTTGTATTTAAATAGAAGTTCTTCAGTGGCATTAAGTGAAGCCCAGCAGACAGTGGCACAGTAAAAAGTGGCAGTGGAGGCTGCAGAGGGCTGAGTTTGTCAACAAATATGGCTCTGATGGAATTTAGCTTTCCCCCAGCCACAGCTCTACATTTCATATCTGCGCTCGCTTCCTTTCGCCTGCCAACTGCTTCTTCCCTCTGAGGCCACTAAAAGGAATGGCCTTGTTCTTCTCCACAATAACTTTATCAATAAAGCATGGAGGCAGTTTGGGGCAGCAGCGGGCCAGGCCTGCTGAGGCAGGAGGAGAGCATTGATTTTTGGGGGGGTTGCTGTCGCTAAACATTGTTGTGCTTGTTCTTAAGCTTGGCGATAAATAAGAAAAACACGAGTCTGTGGCGGAGACGATCAAAATAATAAGGCTCAATTGTAGAGTTACTGACAAGTGTTATTTGGGAAGCAACTCTGTGTACTACTGGCATAGCCTGAACTGCTTGAGAGGCTTGAAAAAAGGCCTAATACCTATTTTCCCCTTTTATAATCATACTGATTTGAAGTGAAAAAGCAATAAGCAGTTATTTCAGGGAATTATTCAAGTGACACTAATTGCAACAATTTGGTCCATTGAGTGAAAAACCTAAATTACGACAGACAAGAGGCAACTGATATTACATATCAGGACGTTTTCATTTAGCAAGTCAATGTGTGAAAACTGAACTTTATAGACTTTACAACAACATCCACTTGCACTTGCTGTGAGATACCTATGCTAAATGTAAAGCTAAATGCTATAAATGGCAATGCACCCATGTGGATAAATGATTGCAGATACTTCAAAATCAACAATTATGTTCAAGCATTGCTGGTTAACAGCGTGTTTCTTGAGTATTCTGATGGATCAAATGTATTGATGTGGTCTGATAAATGCACACTGTGTAGCAGTGTCTTTATCTGTTTCCACTGATGTGTTATGAATCACACTGTTACTGTAGGAAGTTGCAGTGTGACTGCTTGTATTTTGTTCATATCATGCAACCACAACACACTCTCTCACACACATATACACACACAAACACACACACGTACACACGGTCATATCGCTGCCCTACATCCCCGGTGAGTGTGATTCGTGATTCGTGGCTGGTATAAGCTGGATATGTTTGAGAGCGCATCAGCAGAGCACAAAACTGGACATCCTGTCCTGATGGATTTCACTGAGTGCATCTCCACTATCAACACAAACAATATGGTATAGCAGGAAAGTCCAGGTCCTCTCTCTGCCTGGGTGAAGGTGATATGAAATTATTTATCATGAAAAAGAACGCAGAATAAACAAATATCATTTTAAATACCCAAAATATATTTTATGTACTGAGGTCAACACTGATTTGCTAGTTTATTAGGTAAACCTACCTTGTGGCCCTTTTATAAAAAAAACGAATAACATACAGTCGTATGCAAAGGTCTGAACACCGTCAGTCAACTTACGCTGTGCTGACTTTCTCAGTTAACGAATCCTCTACAGAGAACAAATTCAAAATAGCCTTTTCTTTTTTTTTACTGCACAATTTATATTTATTTGTTTAACACAAAAAAACTGAAAATATAAAATACTGTATAATTTATCACAGGCCACATTTCGTATGAAGGGAGCCACTGAAAAAGGTTGCATCCCTACTTAATAGTTTTTTAATTTGGTCAGTTTATGAAAGTCTGCTTCAGCCATATATGAGGTTCATGGCCTTTCAGTGTCTGCTTAACAAGTTTCAACTTATAAACCTATGTTGATTCAAAGAATCGTTAATTATTCTTTAATCGTTCAATATTTGTATTTAGGTTGAATAAAAATAGTTGATCTATTTGTTACCATATTTTTAGGTAGATCTGATGAGCCACTTTTTACAGTGTACACTCTGAAAATAGTGCAAAAAACACTCAATTTGAGAGAGAGAGAAAAACATATATATATATATATATATATATATATATATACACACACACACACACACACACACACTTTAATGACTTTTAATCCATTGCAAAACTCAGAGTATAGTTAGGATATTTTTTGTGACTGATTAAAGACCAGTGTTTTAGGGTGTCAGCTACTGTTTTGATTAAAACAGTGCATCAGCAGTCTACTGTGAGCTTTCAGTAAACGCGTGGGTGTACCCGGCACACAAATGACCTGTGTGTATGCATATCTTGTGGGAGGTGGAAAAGATTTATGAACTTTTAGTTTAATTATATACATGTAATTTATATGGAAAGGCTAAAGAACATTTTTCAGGGGCTGCTAATGGGGATGCTGAAAAAATTTCACGCCCCTAGCTCTGAGTCACCCCACATTCTGTGTCTAAAGGAGTTGTAACATTCCTAAAATAAAAGATTCTGAGTGAGATCTTGAGCTTGTTGTCAAGATGACTGACTAAAATCAAACTGTTTTTCATAGAAATTCCAACACATCAAACCTTATTCCATCATCTTGTTTATGGTAATCTTTCATATTGACGTTATTCATATTTTTCCATACAAATCAGCTCTACACCTCCATTAGATCCCATTCAATGTCATTTGCTTAAGAAAAATGTGTAGGTATGAAGAATGCGTTCATTTACAATGACAAATGCAGGTACTCTCCAAAAGCACATTTATTGTGGAAAGACCCATATCACTTTTCAGCAGACAGTGATGAAGGCTTGATGTCCTGTTGAATGAATATGATTAAACTAATTCAGTGAAGCCAATATAACAAGTGTGATCCCACTTATCAAAAGAAAAGTGAGAGCACATTCCCACCTTGGCTTCATTCCATCATTCTCAAAGCATGTTCATCATCAGAACGGTGCGCAGACTCCTAAGCAATAACTGAGAATAAATGGGGAATGCATTGTGCTTGTATCAGAAGGGTTGACATACCTATGCAGCGAGGCTGGAAACCACTCCAGGTGCCATCAGCCTGGCAGAAACGTGTGGTGCTTCCCACTGGGATGTAGGGGGCACTGCAGCTGAAGGACACCTCGGATTGGTAGATGAAGCTGCGGCCTTCTCTAAAGCCATGAGCTGGCAATCCTGGATCCCCACAGAACTTAGCTGCAATGAGAAATAAACCTATCAATGCAGCCACGACAAAACTTCCTAACTCCATATATTTTTGTTTTTGTACATATAAATGGGCACACATTTCTTAAAAAGCTCCTAATGATAATGCAGGTTTGTTGTCACAGTAGTGACAACAATACTGACTTGCATATTTAAGACACAACACTGAGTGTGAAAATAATCCATTATAAATAATTTCAGACTGGATTGATTAATCAGGGAGACATCTGTAAAAACAAGTCTCCTTAGTGATAAAACTCATATGACAATAAAATTACTACAGGGGACACAGACTAATTTCTGTGAATTCATGTGTCACATGTGGTCAAATAATCACATTCTACTTGCATAGAAGTGATATGATATTGTGCATGTAAAGTAATGCTTATTATATCGTGTAGCTGTATGTGAATATATGGTGCTTTATACATGTGGTTGCCATTATAACCACCCCTTTAATCAGCATGCTAAAGCTTGCTTCTCCTAAATCTCGTTTTTCCTCCTTATCTTTCTAGAAGACCAAATATAGTAAATAGCAGCAGTCAAAAAACATTTTTTGTGATGTAATGTCTGCCTGAAAAATACACCAGAATGTCAAGCCGGATTCGAATAGAAGTCCACAGAGCAAATAAATTCACATACCTATAAATAAATAAATTGCCCTAGGTTCCAATGTAAATTTAATCCTATCTGAACAGGGCTATAGTGTAGTTTTGAGCCGTGCACATGTTTTGTAACTGGCCATTTAGCTTTTCAAGTGGGAGATCAGGGTTTCAAGACTGGTGCAGTGAAGCACTTGTGAGGCTTCTAATGCTTCGTTCAAGCAATGTAACAACATTGCTTGGGTGCCATGCCTGAGAGGTCTCTCACTACAGCTCTTAACAATGTTAACTTATATCGCAATCTTAAAAAGGCCCTATCTTAAAACCAAAAAGAGTCCACACTTTATGGGTCCACACTTTAGTTTCATGCTCTCATAACTACAGAACTTTCAAAGCAGTTTCATCATAGTTAATAATGCAGTATCTTAATGCTTAAGATCAATGCCTGAAGAATAAGTCTAGGAGTTCAAGTGGATATATTACAATAACACAAGACCACTTTTTCCTTCTCCAATGAAGTTAACGTTTTGTAGATACAAGGTTTTTGACAGTGACAACACAGGAGTTTAAAAGAGGGCAAACTCAACTAAACAAGTCTACAAAGGAAATTCCACCAAAGCATTTAGGCACACACAACGAGAGCCAAGTCAGAGTCTGCTGCCTGGAAAGCATATTGGATATGTGTTGGATTTGGCCACAGACGCACTGAACGTGATCAACATCCAAAAGTGAAAAGAGAGAAATAACGAAAAGGGTTCTCATTATAGTGTAGTGTGTCACTTCCTCGCCCTTAAGATAACCTTGCCTGATGTCCCGTTGAAAGAATATGATTTTCTCTTTTCTTAAACTTCTATCATCCCCAATCCCACAGATAATTCAAAGCATTTTTCATTCAGACCCACAGAATGCTTCTGAGAGACTGAGGGAGAGAGAGAGAAATAGAGAGGGGCAAAGGGAGAAAAAAGAGAATGGGAGGCCTGAGGGGTCCCAGGGCGAGCATTAGCTGTGACCCTGTCACTGTCCAGCAAGCAGTGCTTCTCTGGAGGGGAAATCAATAAGGGTGGGAGCTGACGTCACCAGCAGGGCTGATTCATAATGAATGTGCCGTGCGGACTCCTGCTCTAGGATCCTGCACTACAAACTTGACTCCTCTTGATGAATTATAGATACGCTGTCAAGATATAAAATAAGAGAGGAAAAGAAAGAGAGGGACAGAGAAAAATCAGTGCATAGACTACAAAGTCCCAGCTGCACTTTTACTCCTGCAGTAGCATGAGCTCTCCTCTCTTCCTGTTGAAACTCACTTCTGTGCACTGAAGAAAAAAAAAAGAAGACTTGTTTTCCAGAGATGATTATCAAAATGAAAATTAGTGGCTGGAATGAAAAAATGCAAGAAAAAAGTTTTATTTTTTAATTATTATTTGCATGTTTTCGTATCATTGTGTAATAAAATGTATTTTTCTTTTTATTTATTAAAGCAAGGGACTAAAATATGTGCTTTTATTATTGAAAAGTCTGTAGTTTCAACAGGATAGTATTTCAAAGTTACCAATGATCCCAAACCGAGTTATAGGATTTTGCATAATGCAATCTGCTGGTGTGAATGTATAAGCAACGACTACTGCAGGACGGAGCTTTGTTTTAATCACTAATCTATTTCTCAATTTCTTATTTAAATCAAGAATAATTTAAGGTGATTTCAGTTTTTCATAATGAAACTTAACAATAGAAACCACACAGCCCTCCGCGCTTCCGGTAGTGTACTGAAATCTGATGCAATGACTTTGACTATTATATGAACAATACAGGAAATTACAGAGTATTTTTGTAAAACAATACAAAATAATATTATGTGCAATATTTTTCATAATCAACATCAACTTTTTTCTTAATTGTTTTAGAAGAATAAAAATGAAAACAGTACAACTTTAGCTAAGAATGCATAACTTTCTTGCACCTCTACTGATTACTGCATCTCTATATGTTGTCTCTCACCTGCTCCAGTCATCTGAAAACTGGCAGACCCAAGAGTTGGGGGAGGAAGATAAGATGGCATTAATTGTATGTGCTGATTACCTCAGTTCTCTTACATTCGTCCCTCTCATCGTTGTTTTTGTGCTAAGCGTGGGATGGCATGAAATGTTAGACAACTTTGTGCAATCCGGCCTTAAGGGACCCTTCATGTGTGTGCACCCAAGAAGGTTTAACACAAAGATCTCAGGTATCCCTTATGCTATGGGCACTATGTGATTTATATTTACCAGCTATTAATACTTCACAGGCAAAACGCTGCAATAGGACTATGATAGAAAAACAATTCGTATAAACATGTTTGTCACCACTAGTGATAACTCTTATTTCTAAGGTTAAAGTCTGCATTGTTATCATGGAGGTTGTGCAATAAACTTTTTCTCCTTGTCCAGGAACTTGTCTCTTTTGGGCATTTCCACTTATCGTTCTCGCAGAGACATTCAGAACGTTTCACAACTGGCCTTTTGCGTCAACCCATTCTGCCATTTCATCTAATAGAACTAATATAAGACATGTGGCAGCTGGCCTCTGGAGGCCTCATGACACCATCAGTGCCACATCACGCTCAGCGAGGGTGCCCTCCTTTAGATGAGCAAGGCTGAAGATCTGTCATGGTGTTTGTCTGCACTGTGCTTTTGGGGTTGCTAGCCCAAGACTGAGGTCAGATCTTAGAGGCCTGCGAGAGGGGAGGTTTGAATAGTTGCAGGCTGCAGTTAATTTGGAATTTAGTGGAACTCTTTAAGCTAGGTTACAGAAATTTACTTAATTATCTACTTCATCACCAAACCACATGTTAGCCTACAGCATACTTATACTAAGTCAATTAACTTGCAAACTCCATTTACACATGGCCTGATAAACAAATGTGGCCATTATAATAGCTGAATTAATGTTAGGATCTCTTAAGTCATCATTAAATATTTGGTTAGGTGCAATTAAACAATTAAATCACCAACATGGATAAAATAAACTTAATTTGAATTTGAGATTTTGTGAAAACTTCTACAAGCTTCTTCCACTCCTCCAGACTCCACACAATGGACAATGAAAGAAACACAAGATTAGCTATTTATTTTTCCTGTGAAACATAACTGATCCTTACTGTGAAATATGATTAGTCTTTTTTGTTTTATGTGATGTTGTGACAGAAAATATGAAACTTCCAGAGCTGGGTGGTACATATTCCCCCTTCAAATTTACCAAAAGGGTTTCAGAGAGCCATTATGGATCACCCTCGTCCAATTTAACCCATAGTGAGAGTGTGTTAGATCAGGATTATAATATGGCATTACTCACGTAGGCACTGGGGCACCTCTCCGCTCCAGGTTCCATTGCCCACACAGGTGAGAATTGCAGGGAAAGAGAGTTCGTAACCCGGAGAGCAACTGTAACTCACGCTGGTGCCCCACTCAAAGTCACTGCCCTCCAGCAGCCCGTTGGAGATGGGTGGTGGGGCAGTGCAGGTCACAGCTGGAGAAAGACAGAGTTTAAAGAGTGAGAGACAGTTTAAATTAATATATGTGAAAAATAAAATGTGCAAATAGACACTATATGGTCAAAAGCCCGTTGACGGCCCTCCTATTGAGTTTGTGAGCTAGAGAACTTATTGAGTTCAAGTGTTTCAGCCACGCTTGTCACTAACAGGTGTATAAAGTCAAGAGCTCAGTGACTTTAAATGCATTGTCATAGGATAGCACCTCTGCCAGTCACAACTTGTGAAATTTCTGCCCTGTTAGATCTGCCCTGGTCAACTTTAAGAGCTATTATTGTGAAATGGAGGCGTCTACAAATGGCAAGCAAAATGTATTTTCTTGAGTGAAGAATCAAGCTTCCCTATGTGGCAGTATGAGGAACGACTCTGGTTTGGTGGATCCCCCTTCCCCACCGGAATGCATAGAGCAAATAGTAAAATTTCATGGAGGAGCGAAAATGGTTTGACAAATCTGGTGTGGAGGAACTGCAGTGGGCTACACAGAGCCCTGACCTCAACCCTACTGAGCACCATTGAGATTATTTGGAAAGCTGATTGCGCCAGGCCATGCCTTCTCATCCAACATCAATGCCTGACCTCACAAAAGCTGTTTTGACTGAATGAGCACAAATTCCAACAGACACACTTCAAATATTGTGGAAAATCTTATCAGAAGAGTGGAGGCCTTTGTGGCTTCAAAGGAAGGACAACTTCATGTTAATGCTCACAGGAACACCAACAAGTATATTCGGCCATATAGTGGATCTATAAATGATTGAAATATGAGGCTAGTATTCTGTAACTTTATATTTCAAGGAACATGTAAAAATGCAAAAATTAAGAAATGTTTGGACCAGAACAGAGCTGTATATGATTCTATACTAACTCTTTAACATTAATAATAAGTTATACCTCAACTAACATTCAGGACATCTCAAATTTGAAAGGTGATGATAAAGTCACTGAAGCAGATGACAAGAAATGACAATACATACAGAGCTACAGTATATTTTTAACAATGAGTCATTTCTCATTCTCCAAATCATGCGATTTGAATAAAACACACCTTCTGATGAGTAGTTGATAATCTTTTAATCTTCACTTTATGAGTTATCACTAAACAAAATAACAGCAATTACTAACACATCAAGTGATTCCAAACTAATGAACAGTAGCACTGTAAAGCACAAACTGCCATTTTAAAATGCAACTGCATAAAGCTCCTAATCTCAACACGTGTAGGCTTTAGCACTTAAGCTTTTACTGCAGGGTGTACAATCATTTTTATTCAGTAACAAAAAAAAGGAAAGTATCATATAAAAGCTTGTTTAATTCTGTACAAAAACATATATGGGTGGTAACACTTTCTTTGCAGTTGTAGTCAACAGATTAATCAATTAACAGCTGGTAATTTCCACTGAAAACACAATTAAACCAAGTGGCTGGCTTTATCTGAGTTTAAGGCTCAGCGTTTCGTCTACCTACACAGAGCAATGCACTAAGCTGTCTCTTTTGGTTATCAGTCTCCAGACACTGCATCCTAGAGCCTCCTAAACAAACACACCCACACTGCAACGCACACCCACGCATGCTGTACAGAATGTGTGGAGGCAGGAGAAAGTCAAAGGCATGGCTTTGTTAGCATGTGTGTGCATGTGAATCTCCAGCTCATGCCTTGCTCGGGTGGAGGGCTGTGATGACTCATGTCCCCTCTGAAGGCATGATGCCACCCCCACCAAAACACACACACACACACACACACACACACAAATACACAGTCTTCTTGTTCATTCACACTCTGTGACAAAGCCAGCACCATGAAGAAACAGAATAGCGGATGAGGTGGATTTGCTGATACAATGAGCAGACTGTGTGGGATCAGCCCTTATTACGAGGCCTGAGGTTGCAGGGCTGCTAAGGGGACAAGTGACTGGAGGTAAGGCTCAAGTCTATGTGACGGATTTGGGACAAAGCCTGCAGTAGGACCTGCCAGTGCCACAGTCATGTTCCCATACAGTGAGTTAATTGGGAAGGTGGCACTATGAGAGAGAGGGAGGTGCCATCCCAATTATGGCTCCAAAAACAACGCACAAATATGTCGGCTGAGCAGGGGCTTCTTTATTAGCCAGTGATCATGCTTCTGTTCTCTCGCTGGCATAATAAAGGCTATAAATGTGTAATAAATCCCCAAATGCTGTACTAATATTCTGAATTGGTGTTGGACACGGCCTGATGCACATCCATGGGGACTGGACCAGTTTGGTGCCTCTAAGCTAATGAATATTTAATGCACACTGTTTCACAACTTCAGCCTTTTTCTCATAAAGATGAAGAAAGAGAGAGAGAGAGAGAGAGAGGCAGAGATAAAGCTGGAGAAACAGAAGGAGAGAGAGAGAAAGACATAGAGAGTAAGAGAGACAGTTAGAGTGAAAGAGATATAAACACAAACTGGAGTGTGAGAGACAGAGAGAGAGAAAGGAAAAAAGAAGTGAGGGAGAGTTAGACAGTGAGAGAGATGTAAAACATGAGAAAATGAATGAAAAAAAGCATTGAAAAAAGAGAGCGAGAGAAAGAAGTGAAGGAAGCTAAAGTGAAATAATGTAAGAACGTGCATGAGATAAAAGGGAATGAGAAAACAAATGCAAGAGAGGCAATGAAAAAGACAGCAAGAAAGAGAAAGAAAGTGAGGAAGAGGGAGAAAAAAGGAGAGAAAGAAAGCTCAGGAAGGAGAGAGTGGGGGAGCAAGAGTGCAAGAAAGAAAGAAAGGAAGAGGGAAAAGAGAATAAGAGAGGTTAAGTGAGATAAAATATGATAAATGGAGTGAGAAAGGCAGCTACACAGAAAGAGAGAGAGAGAAAGATAGTGGGTCTGGGAGAGGGAGATAGAAAGAGTGAGGAAAAGCAAGATACTGAGATAAAGAAAGAAATAGAGAGGTAGAGAAAGGAGAAAGAAAGCTCAGGAGAGAGAGGGACAGTGAAGGAGAATTACAGAGTGAGAAAGAGAAAAAGGGTTTGAGAGAGAAAAGGGCTGAGAAATGAACAATGAAAATAGCTATGTTAGATGCTGGGAGGGAGCGAGAGAAAGAGACCAGAAGAGGAAGAGAGAGTGAGACAGAAAGGGAAACAAAGCTCAGTAGGATGAGATATAGAGAGTGAGGGAGACAGAGTAAAAGAGATAAAAGGGATGAGAGAGAATGAGAGAAAGAGAGAGGGAAAGAGATAGAGAAGCAATGACAGACAGTGAAGCAGAGAGAGAGGTGTAGCGAGGGAGAAGTGAAGGAGAGCAAGAGAGAGTACAAAAGTGAGGGAGAGGGAAAGAAGAACAAGTAGAAAGATAGTGAGGGAGAATTAGAGAAGAATAGCGAGAGATAAAAGGGGTGAGAAAAAGACAACGAGAGAGAGAGAGTGACAGACAACACACAGGCACATGAGCAAATCACACACACACACACACACACACACACACAGACACACACACACACAGATGGAGCGTGTTTTTTTCCTACTCGTTTTAGGTCAGCTCCGTTGCTGTTATATTAACATACATATTCATGGACGTGTGAAAGTGAAATTCAGAGCAGTTCACACTGAGGGCACGAAGCTCAGACTGCATCAGATTTGTCTGCACAACATCATTTAAGAAGCAGTAGGCAGCCTCTGCCTTCCACAATGACTGAGACATCTGTGTCTATCATAATGAGCTAAGCATAATGCCATTCAAGGCCAGGGCCTTTTGTGAGCAGCGAGAAAGAAATGACCAAAGCAGCACACATAATTTCATATCACCAGCGCACACAAATGAACTCAATTCAATTTTGGTTCCTGATGACATAATGACAGGAGTCATTTTGGCCCTCACAAAATTAATTACAACAAATGTTATTGGACTGCATTGGACAGACTGGATGTGTTATTAATATCCTTGAGGACAGGAAAAGCACAGACAGAGGCCACGAATATAAATCTACAATCCTGATATTCCTATTCTATTCCAGTTTTATCGTGTCACAGGCTTTCCACATTTGCGTGTTATCATGTTTCACAAACATGAATGTTTATCGCTGCTGTTGCATCATATAAAAGTGATTTATGGCAATGGTTCCTCTTTAAGCACCACAGTCAAACACGACATCCATCACAGTGCTACTGATTCGATGCTAACAGCAGGATGGTCTACTCCAGTAGGAGCATCTGCCAGTGCTCGAGGCAGTGGTGCCCAGATGTGCAGAGCTAGCAGTGCAGGCCAACATGCATGATTCTGGAGCTCCATTTTTCCAAACATCAAAGAAACTGCGGTGCTCCACTTAATTGTGCAAAAGTGGGTTAGCTGCCAATGCTGTGATACTCGGAGTGAGTTTTTTTTTACAGCAGGTATGCACTACAGGCCAGAGGTGTGGAAGCAAGTCTAACTATGAAAAAATAAAGTCTTTGTCAAGATAAAATATACAGTAATATATTTATTATCAAAGAACAATACAGTTTGTCTACCTGTCTGCAGTAATAGTTCAATAAACTAAATCTTAATTTGTTTTGTACCTGATGATTATCCAGCAGAGTTGTATTGTAGCCCTAATCATATCCACCTGATTCTCAATCTGATGCTGCTTGGTGATTTATGAACTGAATGAGGTCTGTTAAATGAGAAGTGTGTAAATAAAAATCATTATAATGGACCAGATGGAAAGATTGCTTTTCCCAGTTAATACAAGTGGGAACCAGTGGAAGCTTTTGACTAAAAAAAAAATCTCAGTAAAAATAAAGTGCAATTTCCTTCTTGTTTTAGAGCTCCCTCAGCTGAACTAAGCAATTTTTTCTGCAGTAATATTGATGAAATATATTTCTGTGGAAATACCTATAATTTACAATATCAGAAACACACTTGATTTTCATCTTCATAGTTGAGCGAACATTTATAAATGTGTTTCAATGTAATTTATATTGTGGTAGCTTTACAGTAAAAAAGGGATTTGTCCTTCACAAAATTTCTAGTATTTTTGCTAATATTTTCACATATTACACTTTAATGTTTCACATATTCCAACTAATTTTAATATAAGATAAAGACAACATGAAAAAACAAAAAACACAGCTTTTAAATGATCCATTTATTCCATTTATTGAAGATAATGGTTAATTTAAAACCTATTTCACTCATGTCCCCCCTAAACCTAACCTGCTGCACTAACAAACAAAACCAAACATTTGCAATAACTTGTGCTGAGTCTTTAACATCGCTGTGATGTCATCCAGATGCTTTTTGACAAATGTGAGATGAGCCTGTGTGTCTTTTGGTCAGCAATGGTTTGCGCTTTGTGAATCTCACATGGAGGCCATATTTGCCCAGGGTCTTCTTATTATACACAAGTTGCTCTTGGTGAAATTTTGGTAGGCCATCCACTCCTGGGAAGGTTCACCAGTTCACAAGTTTTCTTCATTTGTGGATAATGGCCCTCATTGTGGTTCACTGGAGTCTCAGAGCAACGTCTTTGTAATCCTTTCCAGACCCTTTCAATGACATGCTCTATTTAAGTGGTTTCTTAAATTTGCTTAATTTGAGTGACCCAGAAATTGCATGTTAACCCTTGCATGTTAATTTTCCTTGCCATAAGTTTGCATTATTTTCAATTGTTTATTTACATGATTAAATGAAAACAATCCTAGATTTTCTAAGTGGTCTAAAAATGTTTGGATCCCATTGTAGAGTCACAACATTTCACGCCAACAGTGTCTGTGGTAGCCTGATAACAGATTATCTATGGTGAAAATGTTTTATTTGATTATGTTAGCCAAAATATCTGAGTTCCTTGCAGGGAGAGGCTACATTAGATATCAAATTTGTTGGTTACATTGTTTGACTGCTAAAAACTGATTTAACTGTAAAATGTTCTTAAAATGATCACTGATTGCTTCCATATTTTTTTGTTAATATCAGTTTTAATAAATAAATACATTCACAAAAGCATCTACAAACATGCACAAACACATGCATACAAAAAAAACATGTACTACTGTAAGTAGCTATTACCTTTGCAGAAAGGCACCGGGGTGCTCCAGGTGCCGTTACCAGTGCAGGTGAGGGTGGAGAAGCTGTCTGCTTCCATGGTGTATCCAGGCTGGCAGGCAAAGGTGACGTTTTGCGCGATGGTGAAATCCTCGCCATACCTCACTCCATTGGCTGGCACTCCGGGGTCACCACAGTTAATCACTGTTGGAGTAAAAATTTGGTCAGTGGGGAAAACTGCAAAAACTAAAATAGTGCCATTTATTTTAAAGTAATTCAAGCTGCTAGATTTGCGAGCCTAAGCTCAAGCCTTTGTATCTGCTTGAGCTATAACTCAGAGCAATTTTGTAGACTTAAAGATAAGAGGCAGTTTCTATTCATACAGGGCTAGAAATGTAATGTGCTACATTTGATGTCAATTTTTTTGTGGCCTAGAGAGCAATGCGACTCAAGCTATGGAAACAAAGCTCACAGAGCCACATTCACAAATCATCTTAAACAACCCATTTATGCTGCAACAGAGATATCTCTGGGACCCTTGACTCTTTTATTCAAGATGATAGATCTCACTATTATGTGGAGAAATCAATAGCAGCAAGCAGGCACCGCTCCTTTCTCACAGGTATCCCCAAGGTTTAAGTTAGAATCAATTCCGCAGATCTTTTACAATTACCTTTTTCCTTCAATGAAAAAATAAGCAGAGGGAGGGTGGAAAGAAAGCAGGAATGTGAGAAAGAGTGCGACACCTCCAGAGCGCCTGGACTCCAGATGAAACGCCAAGGAAACGAATTTGCAGTTTCGCACTTTGCCGCGGCTGACAAAACCTCATTCCATCAATGCCTTTATTTCATTATTTCCACCATGCAACATCTTCAATCCCACTATTGATTTATGGGGGGACATTACTTATTCTACATCCTCGATTTTCCATACATTTTGTGTCTTTTGCAAAAAAACGCTGTAAAACGATGGTGTAAAATCCATCAGCGGCCTTGGTCATAAATGTGTCGTGTGATCATGAGAAACTGCTAACACAAAATGCTAATGTGACTCCTCCCTTGGACAAAGCCATGCATCATGGCTCTATGCCTGCTGGGTAAATATGTGTGGAACAACATCGATCAGTAGTACTTTGGGGTGTCACCACTATTATAGGCATTAGAGTACAGGGTTATGGCTTCAGTGCTTCAGCGTTAGCCTCACACTGGCATTCAGGGAACTAATCAAAAGTGATGTTGCTAACGTTACACTCAGCAAAGTTCTTTCTTGAAACATAAAGTGAAGGCTGAACTGTTTAACTTCACTACCTGCTTTTCATTATTATTCCCATTCATCACCAAGACAGCTGCTTGAGCCCTGAAATAACTAGTACTCTTACTGAATATATGATAAGTTTCTTCTTTTAGCTTGTTGGCTAAACAGGCAAATGTTCTACAGGAAGAACCTGACATTCCATCTGTGCAGCAGTTTTTTTTGGAGAGCCCTCTTGACATTTCTGCATAATTTTAAGGAAAAGTCAACTTGGTAGACCTTTAAAGTGACATTAAAAGCTCAAGACTAAACTGCTTGAGGCCCAGATCTAAATCAACAGACCTTCCAGTCTTAAAGACCAAAAATAAGGGAGCCAGGGTGAGTATGTTAATCCTGAACAGTACTCTGGGAGATAAGAGTAATTAATTCCTTTATGTGAGTCACCCTGAGGACCTGAAGCTGACCCTCTCTTCCTATTCCTCCCCTTTTAATGATCAGACCAGACCTCAACCTATCTTAGCCTTACCTAACTTACTCCTATATCCTCCATCACTCTGACCTAAGCCTACATCAATGAGACACTTCACTTAAATTTCTCTCACTCTCTCATATCAAAGGAATTCCAATTACTCCTTTGATGAGGCCCATATTTAATTTTCATGAAGCTGAGGTCCTCTACTCTCAAAGACATCCACATTCTTTTTTTAAGCTATCAATCGAGGAGTGATAGGTGACTACAAAAAAGTTGTAGAGAAGTTCTGTTCACGTAGTTCACTAAAGGCCTATCTATCATCTTTCAGTGACAATAAGAATTAGGACGCTTCATCTAAATCAGCAGCAAGTCAATATCGTATACTCTTACATAATGCATGCACAGTTAAGAAATGTTATCATCAGCAGAGTAAGCATTATCTTACTGGTGCAGTTGGGTGCCATGCCTGACCAGGTGCCATTGGCCTGACACTGTCGTGTGGTGGAGCCGGTCAGCAGGTAGCCCTCCATGCAGGAATAGATGACCGAGTGGGAAAAGGTGGTGCCGTCCAGTCGGTACACTCGTCCATTACTGGGAGTCCCAGGGTTACCACACTGCACCGCTATTCCAAACAACAACAAAGACATGATTTCAAGATAACTAAGCGCAAGCTAATCACCACTGAATCCTACACAGCTGAATTTCACAAAGTTTAAAGGAGTGGTTTTGTGCAAAACCTAATTTATGGATTCAACCAAGAGATGTCTGATGTCCAAACTGTGTTTCGTTAGACTTGCTGATGTGGTGTGTAACACATTATGATTTACAGTGAACTATAAAAAATATTTGTATGCAAATGAAGGGAATTCAGCACAACACCTACTGTTTAATCCACATGGTGAAGTTTTGTTCCTTTTTATAGCTCACAGCAAGTCATACTGTCATACACAATACATATTGTGGATGTATTAACAGAAAATATTTGGGTGACTACTGACTTTTACTGTTTGTTAGAAACATTAACCTTGTAGCTCCAGTTTAGAATATATATTCAATAAATGTATAGTACACAATGTTTCTCAACGGCAGACTTAAGAGTTCTGTGCATGTGTGAGGTGAACAGTTTGGCAGTGTTCTGAGAGAGGGAGAAGTCACTGGAGGTAGGAGAGAGGAGACTGAAAGAGCTGTAAGAGGACACCGCAGCCTGACCAGAGTGAGATTCTAGGCTCATGGGGCTAGGGGAGCTTACATAGAGATATGCTGGGTTTTAGAGGGACAGCTTTGTGGACAGAATTCTGAGAGAGTGTTTGAGTTCTGAGAAGCATCAGACCTTGATACTATTTCTGAGAAACATTTCAAAGCTCTACAGATCCATCAAATATTGGTCTACTTGTACCAGCACAATGTTTTTACAAAGGTATAAGCAGGCTCAGATCATCCCAAGGATTATATGGGCATGTACCCAGCAGTCTGGGTACTAGTAGGAGGCCCCTGTGAGTGATTATGACAAAATATATACAGTTGTTTTGACTCGTGGTGGGAACTTTACTGGCAAAACAATACATTTCATACTTATGGCCAATCATAATCTTGACGCTCCCAAGAACATTCCGAAATGTTTGCTTCATTTTCTCCTCTATTATGGCTTAACAACAGTGCCACTATCCACCACTACCTCGGTTAAGCTCTCAGGTTGTTTTTTATTACATTGATCTAGTGTTTATTTGAATGTATTTTGAATTTGAAGCTCCAGATATACAGAGGTTGATAGTTCAGCAGAGAATGCCAGTTTTCAAAGGCAAACAAAATGTCAGCCTGAATTTAAGAACAGTTGCTGTGTCATTGTCAGCAGTGATCTGAGAACTGTCTACTTTGAAGGAAAGACATAAATGAAGAAAAAAAAGCATGCCTGCTGTGGTTGTACACTATAGCTTAGGATGTTGGACACTTTGGGTTTTTTGTTTGCCATTGTTTTCTTTGTCTTTGTAATGTACACCTCTCAGCTGTCCAATTTTAACTGATGTAATCTTCAAGGTAAATGTGCTTGTAAAGACCCGATATATGTTCTATAAGGAAGTGTTGCACTGGTTTTAAGGGTTAAGCTAACCTGTGCTATTCTCTAATGTGTGCGTAATCTAGTTTGAGTTATGTTTTTACCACAATAGCGATGGTGTGTATACAAGATGACTGTACTGCTGTCAGGTCAAAACAGTAGCCTTTCTTCTAAACAATAACACACAAATATTGAATAATTTAACTTTACATTAAGCTGGCATAGATATAGAAATATTTAATTCAAGAGGTTTACTTCTAGGCAGGGCAAGGCACATTTATTTATACATCACCTTTCATATACTGCAGTCAAAGTGTTACAAATGGGAATATACAAAGATAATTCAAAATTTAAAAAGATGTATGTGAAAAGAAATTAAAATCATAATTAAAACATGATCAAAACTACATTTAAAATGTAGGAAATGAAACATAATGTATAAAAAAAATAAAATATAAAATGGCATGCAGATGATAAAGTGGCATTACAGGAGAAAAGGATAGTACAGCTAACAGTGTTTTAAACTAAGCTGTAAGCTGCTCAAATAGGAACATTTTCAAGCCAGATTTGAAAGTGCCCAATCCTCCCTGTCAACTGGTTTTATATACGATCAGCATAGTAGCTAAACACTGTTTTCACCTTAGGCAGGACTAACTACTAGTTCCTAATGATCTGATCAGCTAATATTGCTTCAGCATATCAGATAAATACACCATTAAGTGAACAGTAATAGTGCCTTAAAGTCTATTCTGTAACATACTGTCAGTGTTTGGATTTAAGAACGGGGGTGGATGTGTTCCCTTGTTTTACTCCTAGTGAAAACTCTGGCAGCTGCATTTTGAATCAAAAGAAACTGTTTGATTATCTTTTGGGAGTCCAGTTAGGAGACGTTTTAGTAATCAATCCTGCTAGAATAAAAGCTACATGCTAGATCTTCAGATTTTAGGGCTTAAATTCAGATAGGCAGCTAGTCTGTGCCTCTCACTGCTACTCCTGAATAAAATAAGCTCTGTTTTATCCTTATTTAACCGCAGAAAATTTTGTCCCATCCAGTTACTGATGCGCTCCAGGCAATTACAAAGTGAGTCAAGGGGACTAAAGTTGTTTGAGGGGAGGCAGTAGCAAATCTTTTTTTTTTGTTTTTTTTTTTGTTTTTTTTAGTAGCAAATCTGAATATCATCTGCACAGCTGTGGTAAGATATCACATAGTCTTGTAGGATTTGACCAAGAGGAATTAATTAAATAAGAGTGGCCCTGGAATTAAACCTTGCGGGACACCACAGGCTACTGGTATGCTCTCAGAAGTGTTCTTTTTATTTTATTGCTGGTATTAACTGCACCATTTTAAGACAGTTCCTCAGAGTCAAATAAACTTCTTAAATATAATTAAGAGAATTTTATTGTCAGTGACCTCAAAAGCAGCACTGAGGTAGAACAGATATTTTTCCTGTAATTAAGTCTGTAATTAAACAAATGCCATTTATGTGTTTAATTAGAGGAGTCCCAGTACTATGATTAAGCCTGGAATCCTAGAATTTGTCTATACAGAAAGGCTAGACAGAAAGCCAATATGTAGCTTGAAGACAATTTCATTTCAAAGTTTTTCCAATGAAACATAGATTTGAAAGTTTAATATCATGTATTGATAGTGTTTTTAATCACCTGCAGTCTTGGTAGTTTTATCTAACACTGCACTGTGAATGTTTGTAGTGCTCTGCAAGGTGTCTTCAGTCATAATCATTGCATTTGTAATCATTTTTATGAACCTACACCGTCATCATTAATGATTATTATCTGATACTGAGGAATTATGGTGCAAAACAAAAAATGATTCTTCATTGTGGCTAGACTAATGGCATGATGCTCTTATTTAGTGCTGGTTAAACCTAGTATAACTAACTTGGCAACTGTTGTCTAAATTTTCTAAAGCTCCAGCCTTAAGTGTCTCAACAACACCAAAGGGCATGTCAAGAAGTGTGTTAACTTACTATGGTAAATCCAATTAATGCTTGAGTTCTGTAATCTGTATTCATTTAAAATATCATCAGAATATTTGTTAAGTTTAAAGTAAAAGGGTAATGCTGAGCAGATGTCACAGGCACAAAAATGCCCATGTGCATTAGTGATTGTTATTCCAGCTCTTCTAAGTGGGTCATATTAATTATCTCAGCTAAGAGCCGGCTCTTTAGGCTCCCAAAAGGCTTTTTATCTGGTAGCATTGTCAGTTTTTTCAAACTGAACCCAAGTTAGCAATATTGCAACCTATGATTATTTGTTTTTATCTATTTACTTGTTAAGCAACAACCTACTCTTAGTAATTAACAAAATATTAAAAAAGTAAAAAATCGCATGTTGTTTATTCTTCCTTTTTTATGTTGATAGCATATACAACTAACTGCATACTTAGTGAAAGTTTTTTTTTTACTTTGGTATTCCCTCAAAAAGTCAAAACTAAATTACAGTCACTTAGAGCATTTCTACAAAATCAAATGACTGTATTTTTACATTTTTAATATAATTCAGCAGCTTCACTAGTTCAACTAGTTATTCTGACATACAGTATTTTGCCATCACAATAACAGTAACAACTGTTAAAATAAAAATGCAAATAACTGTGCTAATTTTTTTTTCACATTTACATTCTATTTCTGTGAATTAACAACAGCAGTGTTAAAATACAGCCCATGTATGATTCCTTTTCACTACATAGCTATTTTTTAAAAATGGTTTTGACATTTAAATTTAGCAGTACTTTGGCAGGGAAAATACCTTTTATTTTACAGTGTACATATTCTAGGCTATGTCCATTTATTGCATTCATCTTCAATACATTACACGGTATTATTATCATAACAAACAGCAGTGTGATCTGCCAATGCTGCTTAGACTATACACAATTAAGAGTCAAAAAATACCTCACTATTCTTGTTAGACTCTAGATCTAAAGTTAGACGCAGATAAGACGTTTCACCAGTATTTCGCATTTCAATCAAGCATTTCAGAAGATCTAAACAGCTCTTGAACATGATTCAGATGATGTTCATCTATAAGAGCTGAAACATCACTAGTGTGCACTGACTTGCAGACCACTGCTGTAGTGAATGCAGGCTTTGGCAATAATGCTAATAAAATTAAGTTTGTTTGTTTTTAAAAATATGTATTTTTTCACATGGATTAGATACTGTGCAACTTATAAAAACACAATTTCTGCCTCCACAATCCTGTTAAAGCAAAATGCTCCTGTGCAGAGGGTTCATGACTCTTGTTATACAGATATCATTACGCCACACCCTCGACAAAGCAGTTCCTTGGTATTATGCTAGCTCTAGGTTATATAATAGATGGGCACTGAGATTGGATGAAACCAACAGGGAGTATCAGACCCCAGAATGTTTTTAGAACACCAAAATATACAGGCAGGTCATGATGGTAATGTTGCTGGATGAAAATATGTGCCAGCAAGAGTACGGGAAGCAGAGGCAATCAGTCAGGCCCTATGAGTGTGTGTTTGTGCTCTGCAGAGATTTGTGATGAAATTCAGGCCCCAAGCCATCCAGCAGCATGGAACTTTGTTCGATCTCAGTGCCATGGCCCCTTTAGAGTGTATGTATGCCCTAACAGCCTAATTAAACCATACAGGGCTTTAATGATAACACTCAGCTTTCTGGGAATTTCAAATGCCTATGGTCACACTGCTTCTGGTGCATATGTTTTTGACCATTGCAAATTCACAAATTTGCTTCTAGATCAAACCCAGAGCAGACAGAAAGAGAGAGAGAGAGTGAGAGTGAGAAAGGGAGAGAGAGAGATCTGATCCTGCTAAGATGTCATTCCTCCAGAGGCCGGCAAGGTTAACAATCTATACCCATTTAAGTGCTGGTCAATCTGTGCGCTTGCTTGGAAGAATGTGTGAAGTGTAACCACCAATGTGGATGACAGGCTGTCACCCTGGAGTTATGACAGAGATCAGCATGTATTTTCCCCTCACAAGCAACCCGAGCACTCCCTTTGTCTCCTGATGACACGCTGACCATTGTGAATTCCTCAGAGTGTGTCACTTTGCAGTGCAACACTTTCCCCCTCAATTACGCACTGATCCTGCATCCCACCGCCGCCTCTCAGAAAATGATGACAGCACAATAGCCAGGCTCCTGTTGTGGCTATGCTCAATGGGAGGTCCAGACTCAGGGAAAAATACCATTATTAGGGTCTTGGGACGAGGAAACAAGACGATACATTACAGTTCTCTGTCACAAACAAGGCCTGTTTCCCTCTGCTGTATCCTTTTCATTCCAGCTTCTGTGCACAGTGCCTGTGGGTAAGCAGGCTCTAGTTGCAAAACATGGTGCGGGACCGCACAAGACACAACAGATAGAATACAGTGTTCACTCTTGAGGAAAGTAGTTAGAGAAAAGAGAAGCAAAAGCAACAATGGGTTTGCTACATGTATCTACTGTCTGGATAGCAGACAACCTGTTATAGAGCATCATGTAAAGTAAGTTTTACTACAATGAAAATTGTTGGTTAGGGGCGTTATTAAGAACCAGACATTGTCCAAAAATATATAAATAAATAAAGAAGCACCTTGTCCAAAATGAAAAATGTAACCATGGCTACATCTTTTGGAAATATGTTTCATGTACCAGTGCCAGAAAAGTTTCTAGAGTGAGATTTAGAGTTTAAAGTTTAACAGCAACCCCCCCACCCCCACAACCACTGAAGATTTCTAGTGCTTGAACGACAAATTTTATTAATGCATGCTAGGTATTGTGGTAAACGGACTCTGATAGATGAAAACACAAAATGATTGTGAATTCAGTAAGACTGATGAGGTTGAGGGATGCAATGTTGTGTAAGAAAAAGTATCCATTTTTTTCTATTTTTATTTTTCTGCATCACCTGAGCTCAGCCGTCTTTATATTGTGTTGAAAACTTTCATGATGAATGGACCAATAGAACGTTCTAAAATAACTTGCAGTAAAAATCTCTCGTACATCTCTCTGACAACGTTTTTGTCATCTCTTGTAAACTTACCATTTTAGAAATACTTGTTTTTCTTTGGACAGCAATGATATTAAAAGCCAGCTAATATCTGAAATGTTCCTTTAAGTTTGCTTGATTTCAAAGAATAAATATTTCCAGAATAAACTAGATATTGTGTATATAATAATAAAACAAAAACCTGGGTCATTTCATGCCTTGCAAATGTATTTCACAAACACAATCTAGATTTAGTTTTTTCCAAATTTACATCCAATAGACAATTGTAGTTGAATGAAGCCAACAAGAATTATTATGAAGAACAAGACACAGAAGAGTGAAAAATGAGGGTGAGATTTTGCACAGTATGCAAGATTCTCATTGTTGGCAGCACAATAAAATTTGCTGAATTGAATCACAGATTAAATAAAATATTAAATTTTCTTTCCTTTGAATTTCACTCAGAAGGCTAGATCAAAGAGATTAAAATAACCCCCACTGTACTGGAGCAGCACTGTCCCGTTTCTACCCTTAAGATCAACCTGCGGGGAAAAAAAGAGGAAGTAATGCAGAAGTAATGAGTGATTGGAAGTGACAGAGGAAAGTAGGCTGCTTTGGAGCAGTTAAGTCATGTACAGTGGCTGTACTTTGCTTACGTTTGCAGGAGGGCTGAGTTCCAGACCAGGTGCCATTGGGAAAACACATTCTCTCTGAGGAGCCGACGAGCACGTAGCCTATAGCGCAGGTGAAGTGCACCTTACTGCGGATCCGAAAATCACTCTCCTCCCTGCTCCCATGAGAGGGCACACCTGGATCTCCACATGTCCCGGATGAATCGCCTGCACATACAAATGCAGGAAGGGAGAGAGATGACATTTAGAATACTCTAGAATAGTTTTGACAGACTAAATGTAGTGCTGGTGTTGTTTTTTGTCTGTTCTAAATGATCACACCCTAAAAAAAGAAATATTGTTCTGCACATTGTATATCATGAAAATCTTCAAAATCTTGAAGATCATGAAGTATCATAATTTTATTAGCCTTGTTTCCCAGTGCTATCAGCAACATTGAAGTGTTAATTATATGTTTTTATTATTGGGCTGGAAATTCCATATTGGTACAAATCTGTTACTGAAAGTAAATCAAAGTCAAAGTATCAAAGTACCTTAAAGGACTAATGGCATAAAAACAAATTGTCCTTGCTTTTTTGAAATATAAGAGTTTATGGTAATATGCAAACATTCTTAAAATTTCACAACATAATGCTCACTACAGTCCACACAATTGATATATGAAGACTAAGCATCCGTTTTGATTTAACCATTTCTGTGATATCAAGACAACCAACACAATTACATACCTACAATAATTCAGCCTACAGCAGTTTAGCTCTGCCCATTCACACTGAAGTTCTGAGATGTATTTCAGCTTACTTTTTTGGATGAGGAACAATATAACAGCCAATCAGAACAGAGGTAATTCACATACATCAGGAACAAAAACAGCTCATTAATTCTAAAATGTTCCAAAAATTAACATAAAAAAAACACTTATGGTGCATAAACTCAACACACATATCATAATTTACCTCAAGGCAAACTGAAATATAAGAAAATGTAGGATATGGGCCCTTTAATCATGATTTCATGATTTCATGTACAAAGAGAAACAGCACACAACCCTATTCCACATCAAAGGAATGATGTTAAATGACCTCCTCTTGGCCAGCAAGCTTATTCTCTGTATTTGCAATTTGGCAGACGTATTTTCACATACTCTAAACTCTCAGGAAACTGATTGTGCTGATTGATTCTGGGGGCTTCTATATATACCTGGAGCCGTGTACTGTTACACTTCACCTTGGCTGGACTGCCATCTATCATCTCTCTCTCACACAGTGAACTCAATCATGTTAAATCAGCTTACTTTCACTGGAGCAGCAAACTATCTACAACACCCAAGAGACACAATATGGCCACTAAAGTTTACAACAGAAACCACAAGGCAGAAACGAAGGGAAACAAGACGCATATCACCTCACTTCAGCCAGCACAGTAGGCAGCAATATAATACAGGTATTAGATCCAGAGGGTGCTGGAAGTTTCCTGTGGTTGCTGACCTCAGCACACAGCAACAGTGGCACAGGGGGTACGAAGGTAAACACACCGGCACGCATTTCAGATCGGCCTTGATATTTAACTGCCCTCGCATATCAGGTGAGTCAACATCAGAAAATAGCCCATGTCAAGGGACTTGTCCACCTCCATAAATAAGTCATCATTTATTAAAGAACACAGTAGGGCATGAAGAGAAAAAGCCCTGTGTGATCTATTGCAGCAGTGAACGGAAGCACTCAGTGCAGAGAATATTTGCAGGCTTGGGAGCAGCGGACCCCTGGGGACAGATTAAAATGGTTGTTATTAAAGCACTACAGGCTGTTCTCTAACTTATTAATATACCAGAAAGCCAGCTGCTCTGGAACCTGTATGGGAATACTCACTTCTTTCTTTGGTCATGGCTGATGCACAGCTGATAGGTTCATCACATGATATACAGCTACACAGCACACATGCAGCCTCTAGACCACAGAACTACTCCCAGGGCCAGACAGGGAACATGCGTGCTGCTGTAAAGGTGAAGTTAAGTGAGATGGATGGATTTCTTCCCAAGGCATATCTTACTAGGGTAGAGCTCGTTCTTATAGGCATGCTCTCACGTAGAGCTGGACCTTTCTTAGGGCACACTCATGAACTTGGACATTTTATACTGACAAAGAATCATTTTAAGAGACGCAAAGTAGCTAGAAGCTTCAAATGTCTGAATGTTATGGTCCTTTTCTCAGAGAAGAATGGAACCTAAGGAGTTCTGCAAGTGTAACTCCAGGGCAGTTATATATTTATGATGTTGGGAATAAAGGTGTGTGTGCTGCATGTTGCATTTTTACTGATCTGCCCTGCTCTATGAACTATGTACTTCACTATCATGAGCATGGATTTTTGTAGAATAGCTTTGTCTCAAATCAAGCTATACATACTAAATTGCAACTCTTGTCAATGAATTGGGTCTGGAATTTTTTTTTTCAAATTATTTATTGCTTGTCTGCCATTATTAGCAGCATCCTATATGAGTGTCTATCAAGACTCAAATGTTAAAACAGGCAGATTATGTGGACAGTACAGCGCTGATGTGCTGCTAGAAGAAGAGAAAAGCATACTTTGATGCTGAATCCCATTGTGAGTTGCAGACCAATGTAAAAACCCATTCCCACCATCAGCAAACTTTTTTACTGTGTTTCGTATGTTTAGTGCAAACCAGAGCGTGGGTGGAGTGTTCACACCTGTCAAAACACAGTGAACAAAACCAAACAAAAAACCTTTAGTCATACTCAGACCGTTACTGAACAGAATGAAACGCGTCTTCTATCACAGGCCAGACATAAAACGTTGCTCTCATCTCCTTCCATTACTGTAGAAATTCCATAAGTCACCAGAATGTTCCTATATGATCTAATGAAGCTACAGCCACTGGCACATTCCATCTGTAATGAAACTTACATATCAAACCAGTCACAGAAAGTCAGCTTCATCTGTCCTGATGAAGGACATAACTAAAGGCTATTCAGGTTTTTTTAATGGCAAGCTTCAATAAGTCTTGAATTTTAGATGAATGGAAAATTTTAAAGACAAATGTGAGACAGCACATGTCTGCACCAATCAGGTATAACATTATGACCACCTCCTTGTTTCTACGCTCATTGTCCATTTTATCAGCTCCATTTACTCTACATGTGCACTTTGTAGTTCTGCAGTTACAGACTGTAGTTCATCTGTTTCGCTGATACTTTGTCAGCCCCCTTTTACCCTGTTCTTCAGTGGTCAGGACCCCCATAGACCTTCACAGAGCAGGTACTATTTGAGTGGTGGATCAATCTCAGCACTGCAGTAACATTGATGTGGTGGTGGTGTGTTAGTGTATGTTGCACCGGTCTGAGTGGATTAGACACAGCAGTGCGGCTGGAGTTTTTTAAAACCTCTGTGTCACTGCTGGACCAAGAATAGTCCACCAATCAACAATATCCAGCCAACAGTGTGGGCAGCGTCCTGTGACCACTGATAAAGGACTAGAGGATGACCAACACAAACGGTGCAGCTGGAGATGAGCTATCATCTCTGACTTTACATTTACAAGATGGGCTGACAAGGTGGAATGTCAAATAGAGTGGACAGTTCGTGGACAGTGTTTAAGAACTTCAGCAGCACTACTGTGTCTGATCCACTTGTACCAGCACAGCACACCATCACCACATTAGTGTTACTGCAGTGTGAAATTGATCCACCACCCAAATAGTACCTGCTCTGTGAGGGTCCATGGGGGTCCTGACCATTTAAGAACAGGGTAAAAGGGGACTAACGCTGTATGCAGAGAAACAGATGAACTAGAGTCTGTAATTGTAGAACTACAAAGTGCACCTATATAGTAGAGCTGCTAAAATGGACACAGCGTAGAAACAAGGAGGTGCTCATAATGTTATGATCTGTGTATTTTTTCAGTTGTTGACATATTGGAGGTTTTATTTATACATATTACTTCATAGTATATTGTGAACTGTTTATTATTGCAGAAAACCTGAGAAAATATAGTGGCTGCTTGATTGTGAACAGTGCAAACAATTTATTGGTCAAAAATGTGACTTGAACTCACCACTTGTGAGTGTGTGTGAGTGTTGTGTGGTTGTGGGCTCCCAGGAGGGCGCTGGCTAAGCAGTAATAGCTGAGTAAGCATAGCTGTTGAAAGGACAGAGGGAGTGGAGCACAGTGATAACCGTCCCACAGGTGCTGTTGTACTCATTTCAACAGCAGCCCTCAGAGCATACAGAGGAGAGAAACGTGTACGTCGCTGTGAGTGGTGCTCGTCACCACAAGGTGGAAACTCTGACAAGGTGAAAGTCACTACATTAACACCCAGTCTGCAAAAATCAACACATTATAGTAACTTCATTCATCAAACTCAGTAATCCTAAATATTAATTTTTCAAAAAGTTTGGAAACCCCTGGTCAATGACATGTTTTGTAGGTTTTCCAAGTGTGAATAAGTACACATCCTCAACAAGGAACTGAAAGATGGCATTTCTACAAGTTTTTTTCTGCACAATTTCCATTTATAAGAGTTTAACATTTTGAAAAAACATAAAACAAAACATACAATGTGCCATAACTTTTGCACAGGCAACATTTTAAGTTTATTCTGTTTTGCAATATGTTACAGTAATTTTGTGTTTAAAATATGCAGAAATGTGTTCTCTGTGCATATGTGTGTTGTCACACAACAGACAAATTCTTACTGGTGAAGGGCCAGTGTCTTTATCTGATATACTGCAGCAATATGAGCTGAGCAGAACTCTTAGATCACTAGGAACTAGTCAGTTAGTCCTACTTAAGATCAAGACTAAACATGGAGAAGCAGCGTTGAGCTACTGTGCTGGTCTTAAAGGGAACCAGTTCACAGATAGCTTTAGAAGACTGCAGATGCTTTAAACCCAGACTGAAAACAATGCTATTCAAGCTCAGTCTAAAACATTAGCTCTACTGCACTCCATTATCCTAAATTAATTTAAAAATGTTTATTTCTTCTTTTTTAAATGTTTTGTTTTAATCATATTTCTAATATATATTCCTGTACATTTTTAGATTTTAATTAGAATCTTTGTGTTTTCTCATTTGTAAAGCTCTTTGAATGACAGAAAGATGCTATATAAATAAAGTCTCTTTGCTGTATCTGCCTTGCCTCTATATAAGATATTCATTTTCATGTAAAAAATCAACAAAATGTCAAGTGTTCTGTAACTACTGTGGATAAGTCCAAATTTTCTTATTCTCGAACAGTCATGGAAGTTTTTTCTGTATATTTTTTCAAATAGTGCCTTACAAATTCAAATATCAAATTTGAGTGAAATGCCTTTTTTTTACTAATGACATCAGCACAGTTGGACCACAGCAATGCATCTCCATTCAGTTTTTTTAATATTATATAAATATATAATATAATTATATACAATTATCTAAATTATTATCATATTATAGTCTTAGTCCAACTTTCCATTGTAACGTTTTGGAGGCAAATGATTGTGAAGTTATTCTATGTAACTTCTCTAAAATATAGTAATAGTATCATTATGAATCTGCCCTCAAGGGATGTTTGAATTTTGGAATTAATGAACAACAAAAAAACAAATAATACCCAGTTTAAGCCATCATGGAAGATCAATCAGGATCCTCAACATTTTATTTTTAATAATATGTAGAGGACTGGTTTAGTCAGTGAATTGAATTGTTAACATTTAATAATGACAGGTTTCCAGTGATCTCAGATGGAGGCATTGCACTTGGCTTGTCTTCAGAACAATTTCCAAGTCCACTTCACAAAATGACTTGTTTAAAATTTTGTTTCATTAACTTTCATTATTCTGAAAGTAACAGAATAACAACTGCACAAATTCATTCAACCTGCTCCTCATTCTCTAGCAGTCTGGCTAGACCTATTCCATCTACCACAAGCATGGTCGGATGGGAACGAAAGAGGAAACAGAAAAATTGTGCTCAAGCCTGAAATGGATTATTGAATCAAAGGCAGTACACTGAGGTCTTTTGAGCATTCTGGGATGACTTTAGGCTTTAGATCCATATAAGACATATGACCTTTTTCATACTCTAGTATAGCTGTTACTGCATATGTATTTTATTTGCCAAACAGACAAATAAAGGGTCAGATATAAAATAGTGTTTGAAGTATAAAATTTAACCACAACATTAAGGAGCTTTCACATCTACCTTGTTTGGGGTGGACCTATCACATGTGGACCTGCCCTCACTCCTATATGACAGGAGTGAACACTACACCCATACTTTACAACAAATTAGCAGAGGTCTGGCAAACTTTGGTAAGAATGCATTTCTGGCATGTCCACACCAAACACAGGAATTCAACATTAGTGCATCCCTTCCACTTCTTCTAGGAGCTCATCAGCACTGTACTGTCGGTATAATCTGTGTGTTTTAAAGTCTGACTCTTCACAGACACTTGTATCGTTCTTGCCGCACAAGCTGCTTATAAAGGCAGATGAGCAATAAAATAACAGCATAACAATGTGTTTGATGTGGGCACATGGATCATGGAACATATTGCTTGATTAAGTAGTTGCATTCAAATTGACATACCAATCATAAAGAAGCATATATCAAGTACAGTTTCTCATTATTGCTTTGACTGTGATTCACACAGATGTTCAGCATCTCTGTATTCATGCTAAATAGGATTTGCCTTAAATGATGGCAAATTGGAGAGTAATAAAGGTCTTGAATCCCTGAAAAATGTATGAGCAATACACAAGCACTCATGTATAATTTGGTGCACTTTAGTTGTTGCAGTGCGAAACCAACCGAACCAAATAAAAAGCCAAACTCTGATTAAGACTTATCAAACAAACTAGGTGTGAAAACAAAAAGTGCTTTGGAAGCCAAATGTATTGTTGATGAGGATAAAAATGATTTAACTCATAGCTCTTTGAAACTAGTGAAGTAATTTGATTAAAAGTCTAAAACTTTCAGTTGATGTATTTGTATCTGTAAGTAGGAGAGGAGATCTTTCATTAAAAATTCAAATGAACTCATTCAGCCTTTTTTTTCGGGAAAAAACATACTTTGCATTTCTGTGTTTTTTTATCTTCACTTGACATTAAAACTGCTGAAAATAAGCCAGAAATGCAGATTTTAAGCTGTTAAATAAAACAGAATGTAAATCAAATATAAATGTAGTTGTGATTACATAAAAATAATCCTGTAATTTCAACTGAATGAAAGCAAAACGAAAATGATAACTCTGGTCTTCAGTAGTTAACCCAATTAACCCATAATGCGAGAAAAGCCCAGATCCTATGGTCTGAACCACCAGTTTGTCTTGGTCAGTGTGCAAGCTTGATTATATCTGCAGCTGAGTAGTGCTAGCCAGCATAGAACTGCATAACAATTTCTGCTGAGAGTCTCTCAGCTGTGGGCTGCCACTAGTCACTGCACTCTTGTGCACCTGTTGCTGCTTTAATTGGGGCAGCTAAACTACAGGTGTGAGTAACCCACTTGCCGGACACTGACTCATAGCCTGGTCTGTGTGCTGCTAATTGGAATGCAGGGTGATCGGGGGGCAGCGTATAAACAGCTGTAATGGCAGAGCAGATAGGGGTCAAAAACGACTGTCCAGTCATAATATTGAGCAAATGGGGCCTGAATGCAGGGACTTAACTATGTAGGCAACTAGAATTGGCAGCTGATAGTGCTGAACATTTATAATGGCTTTGGCTGGCTTGCTTGTTAAGAGAAAGAAGAATGAAATCACAGTCTAGGGCACCTGAATAACCTCACATATTTCACGCACAACATACAAACAGATACCATATGCAAAATACACAGATACATGCATAGAAACCAACTGGGCTCAATCTCTGCATCCCTTAATTACTACTGATTATGTATGTATAGAGGTGCTTATGTACAGTGGGGTCCTATAGCTGAGACCACTGGTGAAAATGCTCCACAATTAAACACAAAGTTTTTTCATTACAGATGATATTATCAGGGTAACAATTCTATATTTTTAATTCTAACACATACAGCAAAAGCCTCTGATCAGTAGATCAAATCCGCCCAAGAGATGTCTGAACATGTGTTTCTCAAGGGAATCTCATTTTAACTGTCATAACTATTCTTTGATTTACATTTTTCAAGAATCTCTTTTTTTCAAGAAAAAACTTTGTTTTTTTATTCCAGGTTTAAATAAATAAAAAAAACAGATTTTCAATCAGTTCTCAAACTTTTGAACTCCACTATAAGTGTACGCATGATTGTGTTGTATCTGCACATGTGAGGGAGTGAGTAAGCGTGTATGTTTGAGTGCTTCAGAACTTATCAAAAGACAACAGAGTGATCTGGTTTGGATGTCATTTTCAAGTGTCAGGCTTGGGTCAGATTTAAATTTCGCATTCAGGTTCTCACAGCCTGCCTCTCACCTGTTTTAATAGATTTTACCTTGTGCAGTTTTTCTCCTTACTTTATTGTTCCTCTCATTCCTCTCAAGACTACATTGTCTTAAAACAGTTGTTAATGCTGCGTGCTGCAGTCACCCCCTCATGTTGTTGACAGAATTTAGCAGTGAGGTTCACAAGGTCCACGCCTGTGACAAAATGGATTCAAACAAACAGCGAATGTACAGTATGTTATGTATAACAGGATCTATGTGGAAAAAAAATAGAGTTTCAGAATTAAATAGGTGAAGACCAACATCTTGTTCTATTAGCACCACACTGTGTGGAAACAGAAATTTTAAATATCTTATTATTTTATACATTTTTTTATCTTATTTATCTGTGATCTAATGGTGGCCATTTTTTACTACATAATAATGTATCCACTTAAAATTCCAAGCATATTGCATGCTTATTATTCAGCAACTGCACAGACTACAATACAAACTGGCCAAGTTTTTCTTAGGTTATAGAATTTGTAGTAAAACTTTGGCTCTTTTTTTTTATCTGTGATGAAATGGTGGCTATTGTATTTCTTATACAATTATTTAACCCTTTAAAATCCCAGACTTTTTATATATGAAGGCTTATTATTCAGTAACTTCACAGACTAAAGTGCAAACTGGCTTATTTGTTTATGTCTTAGGTTACAGAAATGTGTAGTAAAACGCTGAATCCACCAGTGGGTCCTGGCCATTTAAGGGTGCTATCCTGTTAGATTTTATTCAGCACTTGATGACGGGCCAGTTTGGGGCAGATTCGGACATAATTTTGTTGGACTGGTCAGCGCCAGACTCAATATGTCCTTTGGGTTCTCATAGAACTTTGGAGAGATTTGGATTTTTTTCAGAGAAAAAGCCAAACTGAGGTCAGATATTGAGATTGCCAAACAGCTACCTTTAGCTTTTGGCCTGTTGACCTCCTCATCCGATGCATTTCTGTTGTTTGAGCAATCCGTTGTCCCTGCTTTAATAATAATTTTGAAAACAGTGGAGTTCTATGGCAACATTTTGAAGGCAAAAGGGGGCTGCTTTGACAGATCTAAAGAAGAGTAATAAGTAATAAGATAATACAATAAAAAAAAAAGAAAAGATTTGTTTAAAACATGTTTTCACTGCAAAATTCCATTTGTTCTACTTTACAGTTCTGATGCCTTTACTAAAATGAAAACCATTCTATGAGTCCAAATTTTTAACTGGTACTGTATGTGTCCACACTTTTTGCAACACACAGCCCCAGGAACCAAACTTATCCTGCTCTTATTCTGCACCAGGACTGGAAAACCACGAAGCCTTGGAGGCACAAGGAAACTGTGGGAAGGTAAGAGATGTCTCTAAGGACCTGAGGATATGGATGGGGAAGGAGAAAGAAGGAGAGAGAGAGAGACACAGAGAGAGAGAGAGAGAGGCAGAAAGTTGCCTTCTGCCTTCACTTCTTTCTCTCACTTTCCTGAACTATTTCTGGGTCATGGAGCCAGAGGGGATTGGGAGTGTGTGTACACAGAGGCTGGAATGAGCCAGTGTCTGCATTTTCTCTTTACGGGTCACAGGCACTCAATGAAGGTCTAATCTAAGAGCATGTGATCAGGAGACTGTGTGTGTGTCTGTGTGTGAGATCATGGTGTAATACATTAGAATGAGCTGTTAGGGAGACAGCATGGTTGTGTAGGGGGAAAAGGGATGTGGAGGGAAAGTGTGCAATATAGGGCAAAGAACAAAACACTGTAAAAGAATCCCAAACAGCATACCCAGCTCACCAATCTTTTAATGACTTCTGTTCATTGGAAAAGATCTTCCATTGAGACAGAAGACTCTTATAGAAGATCCCAGAAGGTGCACTCTATAGATTCCCTGAGGTGCAAGACAAAATTGCTGCACTGTCTGTCTGCAGGCCAGATATTAAACAGTGTGCCCCATCCAGAGGGATCCAATGTGTTATTTCAGGTTACATTTGTAGGGTTTAATCTGATTCATTATTTTTTCCCTTCTAATATCTGATCTAGCATTTACTTCTGATATTAGCCCAATACAGGTACACACTCATATCTATCTATCTATCTATCTATCTATCTATCTATCTATCTATCTATCTATCTATCTATAGCCAAAAGTTTGTGGACACCTAACAATCACAGCTATATGAGCTTGTTAGGCATTCCACTCCAAAACCATGGGCATTAATCTGGAGTTGCCCCCCTTCTGTGGCTGTAACAGCCTCCACTCTTCTAGGAAGGCTTTAGCCCGACCCTGAAAAACAGCACCAGACCATTATCCTTCCTGGAGCAAACCTTACTGTCAGAACTTTGCACTCAGCTAGGTGGTGTTTTCCTGGCATCTGCCAAAGCCAGATTAGCCCATCAGACTGCCAGATTCATCACTCCAGAGAACTCCACTGCTCCAGAATCCAGTGGCGTCATGCTTTACACTATTCCAGTTGATGTTTGGCAGTTGATGTCATTCCACACAGTGATCTTAGGCTTGTGTGCTGCTGTGTGGCTATGGGAAATTATTTAATGTAGATACCACCACACAGTTCTTGTGTTAATGTAGCATCCAGGGGCAGTTTAAAATTTTATCACACACTTTGTAGTGAGTGATTCAACAGAGGACAGGCGATTTTTATTCACTACATGCTTCAGCACTTGGTTACCGCACTTTGTGAGTTTGTATGGTCCACCATAATGGCTGAGCTGTTGTTGCTCCTAGAAACTTTGATTTCACTATAATAGCACTTACAGTTGACAAGCACAGATCTATCAGGACGAACTCAGTTATAGCAAAGGTCACATCCTAAGACAGTGCCACATTCAAAGAAACTAAGCTCTTCAGTATGACCCATTCCACTGCCAGTGGAGATTGTATGGCTACATGCTCAATTTCATACATCTGACAGCAATGAGTGTGGCCAAAACACCTTATCCCAACAATTAAGAGGGATGTTAAAAGGGACATACTTTTGGCCACCATCTCTAGTCATTCTTAATATGTTTGCTTAACCCAACAATTAAGAGGGGTGTCCACATACATCTCTACTCATTCTTAATACATTTGCTTGTGTCTCAATGGCTTTAATTAAAAACAAATGGAGGTCAGATCTAAAGTGAGGAAGCTACAAGCATTCTGCCTTGTGCAAGAAGAGGGACATTATAACCTGTAGGCTGTGGAAATTCCTAATTTATTTACTGCATGAACACATTAGAAACTCTCAAAAAATATAAAAGATAAAATCTAATTCTATATATAGTAAGTTTACATCTGCACCATTTCCAAAACGTTTCTCACTGTTAAAATCATCTTTTTGAAGATGTGCAGCGTGCCACATATTTCTAAAAGGGC
This sequence comes from Pygocentrus nattereri, assembly GCF_015220715.1. NCBI lineage: Eukaryota > Metazoa > Chordata > Actinopteri > Characiformes > Serrasalmidae > Pygocentrus > Pygocentrus nattereri. The sequence continues at coordinate 10,917,055 of NC_051237.1, forward strand.
AGCAGCATCTTTGTATCAAGGTCTTGAGGAAAATGTTGGGGAGTTCAGTGTACCACACTGCTACAGAGCGCATTCCAAATGCCAGCAGCTCAGGTATTCTTTTCCGCAATATGCTCTCTGCATTCATAATTAATTCCCCTTTGAAAAGTCTCAAGGACAATGTGATGTAATGTTTCGAAACCCAGCTCAGGAAGAGTGTGGACCTGGATGAACCCTGGCAGGGAGGTCCTTGAATCCTAATAACAATGAGATTAGCCCTGGCTGCTTCCAGTACGTTTATTTCAAGACTATTTGGCACATAGTTTTGTGACCCGTCAGAGTGTAAAGCTGCAGGAAGACTTAAATAAAGTGTCTATGCAGGGCTGGTAGAGGGTCAGAGGTTGCCTGACTGTACGGCTAGAGCTCTGTGGGATTTTGCTGAGCTGGTATTATTGCACAAGAAAGAGCAGTGGCAGTGAATGGAATGGGTGAGTGAGTGGTGTAAGATGTCCTTTCTTGTTCTAGTTCTTTCAAAATGCTTGTAGCTTCATCAGTTTGTGTACCTGTGTACCTGTCCCTGCATTAGGGACTGTGCAAGTTAACAATGTGTGTGTGTTTTCTGTGTGTGTCCTTTCCTCTGCAGTATGTGGTCTAAAGCAGATGGCATATCATCTCAATAAAAAGGACTGGAAGCATTAAATGGCACCAAGAACCCACAGATCAATTCCCTACCAAACCAACACTCAAACTCTATCCCAGTGGAGCACTAGCAGGCATACCTAATTGCCAAGAGAGTCACATCATTCTAACTGGATGAAAAGATAAAACACGCTTCCGCAGCAAATGCCTTCACTGCTCTCCCCATGGGGTCGTAGGCATCTTTAATCAAATATAGCCCGTAACACTTTCCATCCACACTGCAACACTATAAAACTGTATATGGATTGCTGCATTAGGTAAAGGGGAAAAAACCACTTGTGTTAGGTAAGGAGGGCTGGAAGTGGATGCGGAAGTGCAGCACTGCGCTGGGGTAAAGTGCTAGAGTCTGCTGTTCTGCATTAAGCGTGCGGCACTGCTTTATGTGCCCACGCAGGGCTGAGCAGACTGCACACTGGTGCCTACACACACAGACCCCAATGCACTCTACCTTCTTTCTGTAGCCAGCAACTTCCTTTGGGGCTTATTCTAAAAATGGCTAGAAGAGAAGAAGTGGAATTTCCATATGTTCATGTGAATATGCTCATTTTGAGGAGCTTAGTTAGTGATGAGCTTAGAGAAAAAAATAGTTCCAGCTTCCAAGGAGCAGTAAGGAGAAATGCCAGATTTTCAAAAGTTTCCCCTCATCACAACGAAGTTTCAAGTTTCACGTTTATTTGTCATTTGCACAACATGTCAGGACATTTATGCTATCATGATTGGCTCCTCCCACTCCTCCATGTGCTTTTCTGTTTACTTTCTGGTCATTTTGATTCTTTGAGGTCCTGCCCCCTTGTTTCACTACTCTGCCCCTGATTGTTTCCACCTGTTTCCCACCTGTCCCTCGTCATCCCTCTGATATATAAGCCCCGTGTTTGCCCTGGTCTGTGTTGATCTTTGGTCTTCGTTGTCTGTATGTTTGATGTACAATCTTTATTGTTTTGTTTTGGTGTTCGTTATACCAGCCCCCGTTGTGGTTTTCCTGTGTCTCGTTTGTGATGTCTAACTCTGGATTACTTCGTCTTGGCTCATTGACATTGTACTGTTCTGACCACGACCCTGGATTTGCCCTCAATAAATCTGGCTTTTCTCAGCATGTGCGTCTGCCTCATCGCTCCACATTACATATGCATTGAAATGCTTGTGATGAGGCTCAGGTAATCACTCTACAGAAACTAAATAAGTAAAAGTAAAATATAAAAAACAAAATATATTATACACAAAACATAAATATACACAAAATACAGAGACAATATACATTTTAAAATAACTTAAGTGACTCAGTGTTAATGTTCTTTAAAGTGACTTAGTGTTAAGGTGTTATTGTCCATACCAGAGATGATATGATATAATAATACTGACAGAGTGACTGAGTGAAATGGTAGTTGGGGAAGGACCTGCAGCTTCACAGCTTGTTCAGAAGCCTGACAGCCTGTGGGTAGAAACTGTTCATTAACCAGGTTGTTCTAGCCTGGATGCTGTGAAATCTCTTGCCTGATGGCAGGACGGTGAAGAGGCTGTGTGCTGGGTGACGCTGTCTGACCGGATCTTTTTGATTTTCCTGAGGCAGTGGGACTGGTAGATGTCCTGTAAGGCTGGTAGTTTGTTGCCTATGACGGCTTCTGTTGTCCTCACCACTCTTTTAAGGGCCTTGCGGTCACAGGCAGTGAAGCTGCTATACCAGACAGTGATGTAGCCCATGAGGATGCTCTCAATGGCGCATCTGTAGAAGTTGGTGAGGATCTGAGGAGGCAGACCAAAAGTCCTGAGCCTATGCAGGAAGAAGAGACGCTGAAGGGCAGATCTCAAAATAGTGTTGGTGTGGAGGGACCAGGTGAGGTCATCTGTGAGGTGTATGCTGAGGAACTTCACACTGCTGACTCTCTCCACTTCAGCTCCATTGATGAATAGGGCAGAGTGACCACACTCTGAAGTCCATGATCATCTCCTTTGTTTCGCTGATGTTGAGACAGAGATTGCTGTCATGGCACCAACCTGACAGAGCGCTGACCTCGTCTCTGTAGGCTGTTTCATCTCCATCAGTGATGAGGCCTAGGATAGTGGTGTCATCAGTGTGTTTGGCTACATAGTCATGTGCATACAGGGATTACAGGAGGGGGCTTAGCACACATCCCTTGGGAGCCCCTGTGCTCAGAGTCAGTGTGGAGGAGAAGCTGGTCCCAACTTGGGGTCTGCTCTTCAGGAGGTCCAGTATACAGTTGCAGAGATGAGAGTTCAAACCCAAGTGTGTGAGCTCAGGAAGGAGTTTGGCAGGGATGATTGTGTTGAAAGCTGAGCTATAATCTATGAACAATATTCTTACATACATATGTTTCCTGTCTGGGTGTGTGAGATCAGTGTGCATTGTTAGTGCAATGGCATCTGCGGATCGGTTGGAGCGGTGTGCAAATTGGTGAGGGTCCATGGTGGCTGGAAGTGTTGAGCAGATGTGAGCTTTGACCAGCCGCTCAAAGCACTTCATAACTGTAGATGTCAGTGCAACAGGGCAGTAGACATTCAGACAGGTGACAGACTATTTCTTGGGGACTGGAACAACTGTGGTTTCCTTAAATCACTGACAGTCTTAAGAAAAGGTTAAAGATGTCAGTGAAAACCTCAGCCAGCTGGCTGACACATGCTTTAAGTAGAAGGCTGTGGACGCCATCGGGACTGGGTGCCTTGTGTGGGTTAACTGCCCTGAAGGATTTCGCCACTTCAGACAGGGGAATGGCTAGAGCACAGCTCTCCTCATCTATTAGGAGTTTCCCAGCAGTGAGTGTTAGTTGCCTCAAAATGAACATAATGAGCATTGAGTTCATCTGCAAGTGAGGAGGACGAGCCCCTATCACAGATCACACCTTTCTTTGTAGTCAGTGATGGTGCACAGGCCAATCAACCAAGACAAGAGTTTGGTCTGAGATTTTGCACTGAAGCTGAGATGATTAAGGTTAAGTAGCTATCACGCAATAATAGCTAAGACCACATCAAATAGCATCAAGGTAACTGCATAACAGAATCCTTTTTTTTTTAATAAAAGACTATGATGTAATATGTAAACATTGTTAAAGATCCAAAACATTCCATTTACCATGCAGTACACACAGTCAACGTATGGAAATTCAGTTGAAAAATAGCTCATTATAAGCTGGGAGGGTGAAGGCTAGCACATGCTTCCTCCAACAGACAGCTCAATGCTCTTGGAGGAGAACACTCACTGACTGCCAATACTGTTACGTCCAACTTGGTTAGCATTGTTCTAGGGAGGATGGGGAAGGAGAGATAGGGCCAACCTAGCCTCTCAGACAGAGAGCAAAGCCAATTTTGCTCTCTTGGACACCTGGCCATGGATGGCTGTGGCATCGAATGATTGGGCCAACACTCAGACACTATAAATTAGATTTATATACTTGACTCTCTGATTTTGTTTTAGGTTATTACAATGTTCTTTTGTATGGATAGATGCAAAATGTATCTGAAGACTTTCAAAAATAGATCATAATGTTAACTAAGTCACTGTTCTTCTATAAGGTACTGTTAGATAGAACCCCTGAAGACTATGCTGGCTGACTGATCCGTGTGTGTGTGTGTGTGTGTGTGTGTGTGTGTGCGTGCGTGCGTGCAAACAGTACCTGAGCAGAAGGGCATGGGTGCACTCCAGTGGCCGTTGAGCTGGCAAGTTCGAGAGGATTCGCCCTTCAGCTGCCGTCCACCCGTACAGGAGTAGCGCACCGTGGAACCAAAGGTGAACTTGTCCCCACTCAGTACTCCATTGGGAGGAGATCCAGGATTGTCCGCAATCCACCACTGCCAAAACCACACACAGGCATGCAAACACACACATACACACACACACACACACACAAATACACACACAGACAAGCATGCATTGTCACCAAATGAGTATAATTACAGTACAATAATATTTCAAACTAAGTTTGTCTTTTAGTTTAATTACAGCTAAGTCCTAGTCAATTTCACAATAAGTGAGGTGCTATACTAGTTTCCTCCGAGAATGCTGCCATCATCAGATTGTAGAAGTGCCTTTCTGTGTCATCTCCAAAGCACTGCATATAATAGTTGCATGGTAATGATGGGATTAAAAGTTTAACTCAAAGAAAAGTTAAACTCAAAGGAAATGCTAGCGTGCAACAATATTTCTGTAAAAATAATAGACTGTTAACACATTACATAGCAATTTAAAACTCAACAATGTCTGTCAACGGTTGTTTTCATGGGATTGGGCTTTTTTCTTCCTCCTCATTCAGAAGGTACTCAGCATCCAGAACGCACACTGAGCTCTATATTTACACAGTGTGGATGCCAGTCTCGTTAAGGATTAGCGAGCTCCCTTGCTGTACTAGATATGCCGAAGCCAACAATAGATCAGAAGCCTTCTATTAGTTTTACAAATGTCCCCTGACAAACTCAGACCTGTCAATAGATATGGAAAAGAGCATGACTAGGGCCCTCCCTCAGATTAGTGAGGTTTGCTGAGTAGTGGTGGATGGTATGAGAAAGTAACTACAGGCTTGTCAAAGTACATCATGAGCTAGAGCAGCTCTGTCTCTGGAGCTGGCACCTAGAGCCCCTCACTAAACCGAAGAGCTGCATAGGATGTTTGGCATTTCACAGGATGAGCACCCAATAAGACAGGGATCAGCCATGAAGCTGGCATTGCTAATTAGTCTGCCTGCAAAAAGTCTGTGTTCCACCTGTCCCTCAATTAATGCACTGATCTAAAGCAGCGGGAGAGGGTCACTCAACTGTTTCCGCCTCTATTTACGGGAACGATGCTAATTAACAGTGCAGCGCTGCTGCCAAGTTTTGGCCGTTCGTCTGAAAACCAGACCAAACGCATCACTAACTTACAATGCACTCGGGCAGAGGCTTATCCCATTGGCCAGTAGGCTGGCAGGTGAGGACGGGAGAGCCGAACAGGTAGTAGCCTGGGTACAGTCGTTAAAAGACCACTGTGCCGAAGGTGAAGTTGCCATGCTCGATCTTGCTCTGTCTTATGGAGTTGCGGGGATCCCAGGATCAGAGCAATTGACCACTGAACACAGGGAAGAAGGGAGGGAGAGAGGGAAGAAGGGAAAGATGGAACAAGAGGTGCATGGTGTTATTTGGCAGAAGCAGTGAGCAAGTGACAGTAAACTCTTCTGAATCATCATTAAAACAAAGCACAAAATTGAGAAAAGTAGTATTCACTACTACATACATACTACACTATTGTTTATATAATGACTGCTCTAATGTTAACTGGAATGGAAACGGGAACTGTCATTTAAGGTAATGTAGTATTACGTCATACTTTCTAGGTAGTAGGTCACTGTTACTGAGCTGACACTGTTAAGAAAACCTGATCAACTTTTGTAAAGAAACATTGCACAGAGCCATACAGGCCTGTCTGTCTGGTCTTGATTTTGGCATGTGCTTATTCCCTAGTAAAACTAGCAACAGTCCAACCCCATGAAAATGTTAATTTGCCCTGATGCAAACACCATGGCACATGCTTATCAGTGCTTAAAGCAGAGCTTCCATCATATTTCAGTTAATGTACACATCACCAGATCCCAATCTAACCTTATCCTACAATGCAGCATTAGCAATGCTCACCCCTTCCCCTTTTCGCCCCAAAGTGGGCAGCTAATTATGCGGTGCCACAGCAACAGCGGCCCCTCCTTACCCAGAGTGCACTGAAGTGGTTTTTTGGCAGGTGGTGGATCAGCCAAAGCTCCATGTGAATAGAAGACTTAACTTTTTTCCCCACCTTTACACGTTGGTGGTGGCTGGCTCCACTGGCGGTTGGCCTGGCACTGAGCCCGCGCCGGGCCTTCCATCACATAGCCCATGTTGCAGGAGAAGCTCACCACGTCGTTCAGGTTAAAGCCGTTGCCTATGGTGCGTCCGTAGATGGGGCTGCCTGGGTGCCCGCAGCTGATGGCTGCAGAAGAGGGTGACCATTTTAAAATGGCAGAATTTAGCAGTGTATTAGAGTGTTACATAGGGTCTATTCACAATCCCAGTTTAAGCAGCAATCTGAACAGAGAGACCTGTCAACCAAAAGCCCTTTTTGAATACTTTTCTCATATGTGATAATAATGAATGAAAGTGTATAGCCATTGATTAGCATAATTTATTTTTTGCATTTTTGGTCACAATGTTCTTTCAACTCCTTGATCTACATCAATGATCACCAACTCCTTTCTGTGAGATCCATTACCAGCCATAAGCCTCCATATGTAATCAAACTGTCAACAAAAGTCCATAACATTAATCAGCTGCATTAATGTTAAGTGCCATACTTTGCACAAGTGAGAGATCATCATTTTTTTTCCCCAAATTTTTACTTTCTGGTCAAAGTGGCCATTAAGTACAATATTAAGGAGATATTAAAGGGCACTATAAAATAATTTGCTTACATAAGGAAAGGGAAATGCAAAGGACATTCAGTAAATAAACTAGTGTTTCCAAAACTGGACCTCAAAAATAATTAAAAGATGTAGAGAACTGGTAGCAAAAGCTGTCACAATCAGACCACTAAAACAGTCACTACCAGATTAACAGTACTTCAGGTTTCTCTGTGGAGAGACATGAGAAAATCAGCCTCCCACTTGTTTCAAAACTGAAATCCACAGGTGATTCTGTCCCTCTATCCACTGTGAGAAAACAACTTAAGAGATTGGATCTGAAAGGATGTGTAGACAAAAAAAGGAAGAAAATCTGTTAGTCAAACAAAGAACCTACTGGTGTTTTCAGAACAGTGCACCGGCTACCCTAGAGCTCAGATCTCAACATCATTAAATGTGCCTGGGATTACTTGCACCATGAGAAGCAGAAAATGCAACCACCTTCTACGACTGAACTCTCAAGGTGTGGAAAAATATCTTTCTCTGAAAAACTGAAAGCAGGAAGTTGTAATGAAGTTTATGCTTGGATGCCCCAGTTGCTGAAAAAGTTGGTGTAAGTTGTTGAGGCTTGTGTGTAATTTTCTGTTAAATATGTTTTATGTTTTTTTTTTTTTTTATGAAAAATATATATCTTATACTTAATGGCCATTTTCATTTGAAGTTCAATACATGAAGGGTGGTCTCTGACTTTTGCACAATTGTAAGAAGAGCACAGCAAATAAGATTAAGCTGGAACTAAAATCTGTAGGACAGTAGATTTTCAGGAGGAGGGTTAGTGACTAAACTAGTTCTATACATAAGCACATGAGATCTAATGCAAAGCTTAAAGCCTGTGTAGACATACACTGCAAACAACGTGCACTAAATGCTAAATGCAGCCTGAATATGCAGGCCTTTCTGCTGAAAATAATGACTGTAATATTTGCCACATATACATGAAACGCTTATGTGCAAATATGCCTTCATCCAGTCTAATGAAGAACCTCTATTTTCTTGCCAATGGGCCAAACCATTTTATTCGTGCTCAACTGCAGCCCTCTGCTGAGTGAAGCTGAATGGGTGGTTAACTGTATGGCACTGGTGGATGTGTGCACTGTAAATGGGCCCTTCATACACACTACTGGAAAGCTGCAGAGCCATGCCCTCAGGCAAGATGTCATTTTGATGTCAAGGTTGGCTTGACAGGCTAATTAGCCTCATGCTCATGTACATACAATTTGAATAATTCCAATATACATCCATTTGGTTCAAAATTGTGTTTCAAAAGAAATGGATTTATTTCAAAGACCTTGATATCTTACTGAATATTGTGAGCTGCAATGCTTGAGCTACATTCACTTGTCTTTCTTGAATTTCCAGGCATCATTTTAAAATGCCAGACATGTTTATCATTACAGTGCGGTTATTAGTGAGCCTCTTAATTTTGCTCGTATGACTGAAGAGGAGCTCATACTGTATGAGAATGGAGTCTTTTCTACCTCGTTTGACATATTCAGAGGAGGGTTTTGATTCCTCTTGCAGGCTCAAGCACATTTTGTTCCTCATCACGCTTCTCCCCTGCTCTCATAAACAACCACAGTTCATTTGCATAATTACAGATGTAATTTGTTTCTCTTTGCACGAAGGCAATTTCCCCTTCATTTGAGCACCTTCCATAGCCCAAAATTTCAAATCACTGCGTGCTAAAATAGCTGAAAACTCATCCTCTCTCTTACGCCACTCTTTCAAATTCTCACTCTCTGTCCCCTCCTGTGATAATGACTACTGCTTGTTGTGCATGGTTTGCTGAAGAAAAATAGGTAAGATCACAGAAATTATGCAAACGTTAATGTGCAAGTTAAAAAAGCTAAATGCCAAAACATCATCAGTTTGAGACCGACTGAAAGGTCAGATGAGGAATCCCTGTATGTTGTTAATTAGCACTGGATTTCTTCTGTCTGTCCTATTGCATTTTGGAGTAAGAAAATTCATCTGGAATGGCTCAAAGGCTACGCTACATGCAATAAATTGTGTTTTACAGCTGTGAGTATGCTTAGCTTCAAAATCTGTTCCACATCTCAACAGATGAAGAAGCCCCTTCTGTTCTCTTCGTTACAGCAACAACCGAACAAACGGCACTTATTCCACACTATGATTAAGCAGAGGTAATGATAACTGTGATGGAGTAACTGCAGGACTTGTTTAAAAAGTCTGCTATTCACTTACTAATCATAAGACTTACTAGGGGTCTAAGCAAGTAGTGCTAGATCCCTATTGGAACTGTTATTCATTATGAATGAATCATTTACATCATTTACACTAGTATGAATTATTTGCATTAATACAACATGAGTGGTCATGACAGATTTTGTTCAGTAGTATAACAGTGTCATGTTGCTACTACCAGGTACTCTTATGACATAAAATAACAATTAAGACGTAAGATAACATTTTTAGATTACATTGTTATATTATTGAACTCATGACAGATTATGGCATGTTTATGGCATGGTTTATGGCATAGTCAATGTTATATGGCAGGGTTTAAGCAAAGTGTTTTCCAACTTGCTTTATGCTTCAGCTAACCACATATTTCTACTTTAGCACATACAAAAACAGATAATTAGATTACTTCTAAAATATAGTATTTGGCCAGCATTTGGTCAGATCTTAAGTATGACAGAAGATTACATCAAATTCTGAACCTGTCATTTCCCTTTAAGCAAACTTTCCATTTGGCAAGTCCGCAAACCAGATGGACTGTGTTATACAGAAAAAGCTAAGGTGATATTGCAATATATTTATGGCTCTATTCTTATTGAAAAAGGCTGCTGCTTTTTTGAGGGAAGGAACTGCCAACATTAAAGCACATTTTATACAATGTTCAGGGCTTCTATACTTTCCATTTTCTTTATTGAAATGTTGTATAAAAACAATAGAACACTTGGGATAGAGATTTTGTAGGTTGCCACAGACTGAAGATCTAAGACCTATTCATGATAACTGTTCCTGTTTGTGCTCTATTGTTTAAACGAAACTAATATGTAAGTTATGTAATTATAAGAGTTAGTCATATATGGCTATTTGGGTTTAGGAGATAACACAGCACATATGCCTTTTGCACTGGCTTCTGAAACATTCAAGCAGGTTGGAACATATTCATTCATTAAATCTCCTTTGTCTTTGTTTCAAAGATGAAGCAACTCCCTCCATCAGCTCATTGCTACCTCAGGGTCCCTGAAACAAATAAATACCCATGCTTGTTCTTTTGCAGGATTTGCTAGGTAAAGTTTTCAGGATAAATGCTTGTTGATATGAGTGTGGGCTCATTGTGACACTCTGCTTCTTAATTAAAAACACCCCTTGAGACAAAAAAGGCTCTATTGTTGTCTGAGCTTAGTGGATTCTTCAAATGCCAGTGCCCTTTGAGAGGTGGGAAAGAGCACTCCGTAAAAGCACTTCACCTCAGTCAGTGATGACATCTAATTGTGATGCAGGCTCCTTTGTGTGTATTTGCTGCTCTGGCTTGATGCAGCATAGTGACAGTTCTTCCACTGTAATAGCATCAGCAATGGCTCATACGAACACACATGAACGGGCCTGCGTTCTGCTGATTACACAACGACGTACGTATTAACTTTAACTCTCTCGACAAACTTTTGATGAGAGGTGGCACAACTATGGTGTAACCTGCGTCAGTTTACGCTAACTGCAGCTGACTGAAATTCCCTAAGATAACAGTTCTCAGGCTTGGATAGTTGAAGTCTTTTTCTTGGGATGTTTTCAACAGCAAATTGCCCCTCACTAATCATTTATATTCTGAGCTTTGAATGCCTTTTTGGGAGATCCTGCCACTGGCTCCTGCAGCACTCACAGTTCCAACTTCATAATGCTCCAAACACTCAGTTCCAGATTTAGTAGGACTCCTCCACAGCAATTTCCCCCTGCAAATGAGAGAGACAAAAGCAAGCACAGACTCACGGACGCAGATGGGCAGCTGTCCAGACCAGTTGTGGTCCTGCTGGCAGATGCGCACGGAGGAGCCAATGAGGCGGAAGCCCGGGGCACACTGGTACACCACCGTGTCCCGGTAGCCAAAATTTTCCCCGATCACCTGACCGTTCACAATCTGCTCCGGCAGCCCACAGTGGCCCACTGGAGGGACAGACAGGATGGTGGAAAGTGCCATTTAAAGAGAGAGACACGGGTCGCAATTTAATGAAATAGGCACATATGAGGAAATGCCACTGCAATATTAACATTACGCTCTTTTCAACTTTTTTTTTTAGAAACATCAAACAAATTTAGAGTGATTATAAACATTATACACTCATAGACACTGCTCTGAAAAGACCTTTTAGAGGAAACTAAAAGGAGCTGTTGGTGTAATCATTTACTGGTGAAAAGATTTTGCTTCTCAGAAGAACCATTCTACCAAAGCATTTTCAATAACCAAGGCATTATTTGTGCTCCCTTTAAATAGGACATCCTTTTAAGATGATAGTAGCTAACGATTTTTGACCCTTTTAATAGCAGTGCTGATTATATCCGACCGCACTTTGGCTTAAAAGCCAATAAAACCTCTTTATGAACCTTTCATTCCCCATCAAAAGTTTGGGGGCACCTAGCATTTTCAAAATGTTTTAATGAATGAGAGCTTGTTTACTTTGTTGGTTTGCAGCAATTTGCAGTAGTTTAATTCTTACCACTTATGTTAACGGCACAACTGAATAAATAACAAAAAATACCAAACGTGCTAGCTTGGTAATAATATATATTTTTTACCTATAAATACATACTATATACAAGACCAGATGTCAGAGGACATAATTGAAAGCACTAACAAAGTGACAGGAAAAACATATCCATCCACAATAATACTGGATTTTCAAGAGAAAGCAGCAGTGTGAGGTTGTCTACCTAGACACCGTGTCTCTGTTCCACTCCACAGGCCAGACGACAAGCACTCCCTCACTGTGGAGCCCACCAGCATGTAGCCAGTGTCACATGTAAAGATGGCTGTGGCTCCAAAAGTGGTCTGTGTCCCAATTTTATTCCCATTGGCAGGAGTGGAGAGCTCCCCACATGAGATGACTAACAAGAGCAGCAAAGGACACAAGAAGACAGAGATTAAAACATGATACATGTTTAAATTACCAGCCTGGTTGAGAGGAAATACAGATTTTTAGATGTGAAGATGTGAACCTCAATCATGACTAACTCACTCGTGTTAAGTTCATGTCTACGCTATCTTGGTGTGCAAAAGCACAATATTTAACTCTGTCATAAGCATGCACGTAAGAATTCAAAATCCTCTGAATTTAACTATCGCTGAAAAAAACAGAAATAAACTCAATTCCATTTCAATCATATGCCAAGATGAAAGTTAATATCTTACCAGATCAACTCATCAAATTACTAATGTATTTCATTGAAAACCAAATTTTGGTATTTAAATGTGACTTATTTTCAGTGATATACTATACTGCACTATACTGCACAACAGACGCAACACACTATACTGCACTGTACTATACTACACTATATTGTCGTGATTTACTACACAGGTGCAATAGGCCTTTAGAGGTCAAACGTATCAAAGAGATCAAATTTTGCATCTCTGCCTCACTGCATAGGTCAAATTTGTCACACAGAATGTCAAATACTGGCTTAGGTTTGATCTTTCAAAACATTCACTTATTGTGAGGAAATAGTGAATCTTTTAGTAATCTAAAAGTAATCTTTTAACTTATAAAATTTTTATATTTTTTAAAATAATTTCTTATTGATCATTTCTTTTTCTATTGATATTGATAAAATCATAAAAAAAGATTGATATAGTAAACAATCGTTTTGACATACTAAGCCAAAATATTGAGAATGCAAAGACATTTTTTCAGATAAAATGTCACACTCATTCAGAATAAGTTAAAATGTTAAAAAACATACTGCTGAGAAAGGAAATACATCAAGGTTATAAACAAATTAAATAAATAAAGAAAGAAATTAAAAATTATTTTATTTCTCTTACTTTGTTTCCATAAAAAGGATGTTAGCAAAACATACGAAGACATAAGTTGAGTAAGAAGTTGCTTCTGTGTTCATTTGCATCAATGTTTTTTGTATAATAACCTGCTGAAGTGGCCAACCCCACCAGAACAAACTGTATGTAGACAGTATTTAGATAATTACGCCCCTCTATTACTAAATCTGTTCCTTGGTGTTTAAGAGGCTAGATTATATAAATAATAGCTAAAAAAGTAAACATAGTTGGTACAGGGTTGTGAGTGTCTTACTCTGACAGTGAGGCCTCTCATTCCTCCAGCTCCATGCCCCATTCGCCATGCACTGGATGTGGGCAGGGCCCAGGCGGTAATAACCAGGGTCACAAGTGAAGATGATTTTAGTCCTGTACTCATAATGTGAACCATTGACGATACGCCATCGTCCGTGCTCCAGGGAAAAAGACCCAATGCTGGGACAAACTACGACTGAGCACACACAAACATACACACACACACACACACACACACACCAAAATTTGAAATATGCAACCTACTGTAAGCAACAGATGTACAAAGTATGAACTAAACATCAATTGCATAACATTGTTGACACCAAAAAAGCAAGCTTAACTGTAATTTGATAACTATACGTTTTATGCTAAAATGAGCTCAGCTCATTGCTATTCTGGCTCATAATGGAAAACGAGTCAACAACAAAAAAGTAAATGCAAATTCTTACTAAACTACTTTTTGTTGTGGGAATGTTTTTTTGTCAGTGACTGCCACAAACAAATAGTTCATCTCTTGGCACCACACTGAACATGCCAATACAATCAGCCCCCACTGCTATCCATAATTGAGCTCTAAACCATAAAACATTCAAATGCTATTTCCTGCACTTCAAAAAGCGGTAACCTCATTTTGTACCGCTTTGTAATGTGGCCAAGGCATTTGTGCCCAAACCTTAATGGGCAATAACTTAACATGTTGGCATTGAGAACATAATCTCCTCATAAATAAATGAGAGGTGAAGTGCTAGTTCTGGGACTACTGTGCATGGCAGGAGCTTTTAAATGGGCAGTAAATGGGCTCCTGGGTCAGTGTGCTTATGTGAGGAAAAACTTCTCATACCGGAGCAGCGGGGAATCTTGTTGTGGTTGCTCCAGGTGCCATCAGGCTGGCACACGGCGCTGGTCAGCTCCTTGGAGGACAGCCGGTAGCCGTCATTGCAGAAGTAGGTCACGCGTGTTCCTACTGAGTAGTCCACTGCTAGCACACCCCCATTGACCGGAGCCTTGGGCACCCCGCAGGACACAGCTAGGTAGAAGGAGAGAAGGAGGATTTAACCCCCAGAAGCTACAGTTATCAGAGCTAATAACAGAGATGTTGTAATTTTTTATTATTTCTCACTTGTATCTCATTTAAACAAGCAGAGAGACTGTAAACTTCTTAATGTAGACCACATCAGTGTTCTTAAGCAGAAGACATTTTATGATGAAAAGTGGTTGCTTTTCTTTTATTGTGTAAAGAAAAAAAAATCTTTTACATTTTTGTTATGTCTTTTTTGTGACATCAGAACAAATGGCAACAATTCAAAAATGCAGATTCAAATTTGTTGATACATTCTGTAAATCCACTGTAAACTGTAATTCATGAAGCGCCTAACTGTGATGACACATTTAGCTGTATACTAACAAACATGTCAATCTGGAATATAAATAAATAAACAATAATAACTAAAAAATCCACATGGCATTAGAGAGGCTGTTTCCACTGCCATCGGAGAATGAGCTACTCACCAGTAACGCATTAGGTGCTGCAAAGTTGCTTTCATGTGTAACATGTTATAGTGTGTGTAGATGCACAACACCTTCTGTAAAAGGTCAGGTTCAGGTTCAAAAGAACAGCTGAAAAATCATATACAAAAGGTCATTGAAAAGCCTTAGAGGAGCTTGGAGGTTCACAACGTCATGCTTCGATTGCTTTCTTTTACTGTTCTGCTGTCATGGCCTTGTCCAGCCTACCGGCAAATGGAAATTCTTATCTTGCCGGCTGCCCCTTCTCTCCTTTTATATAACTGCCGGCTGAAACGTGCTGCCTGTCAAAAGTTTGGGGACACTTTACGTTCTTTTGAAATTTTAAAAGATTTATTTTTTTAGTGACATTTTCCAATAATGTTTTCCAAAGTGTTCTGTACAGTTTTATTTTCCAAACTATCTTTAAAAGCACACATTAAAATCTCTTGGCCCAAACAGCTAAAATGTACAGATATCACAAAGAGATAAAATGCATGCTTTCCTCAGTTGGTCCTTCAGTTTTTAAGTTTTTGCCAGAAAAAGTGGCGATGTTCTAAAAGAGAATACTTCTATTTATTATGTTAAATTACAGCGAACTGACAAACAAAGCACTTATTAACCTCTGATTAGCCTCAGATGCTCTGCCTATAGATAAACACTAGCCATTACATATCTACTGCATGCTACACAAGCCACAACTACAGTGATTTTGTCAGTTCCATTCTGGCTGACCTTCCTCATGCCATGTGTACACTTTTCTGTGCACTAGTTTTAATCAGTCTGACAATGTATGCAATGACAGCAATGCGCCTTTTGGAGCAAGATGGAAAAAAAAGTTTGTGAAGTTTGCTGCATTACATCTTTCAGCTATTCAATAATTTTCTTTGAAGCATGTAGTACTTATTAACCAAGATTAAGTCACATATTTGCAGACGCAGATGCATAATTAGTTGCACGCTTTGTTGCAGCCTAGTTCTGAGAATCTCCTGCCCTTACACGTCATACTGAACCTTTGATGAATATGCTCACCATAGTTTGCACATTTCATATTTTGTGTAACGCATGAAATATGAGCATGGACTCTGTAATTAAACAGCTAGAAAAAAATAAAAATATAATCAACACTCAAGCACGTTTCCAACTCTCCCCTCCCTGCTCTCTCTCTCCACTGCTATGAGAAACAGAGTAACCTTATGGCAAACATGAAACAACGCACATCAAAGATAATGCTCACTCTTGAGGACGAGCGTGCTTTGACGATGATGAGACACAAGGCCTTTTTTTGCTTTGCTTTAGGATAATGGACAAAGCTGAAGTGCCTGGAACACTTTGGAAGTTTACAGAGTCATTTAAGTGTCACTGGCTGTTAGTGGCGCACAAGCCCGTGGCCTCGGAGGGAGCAGGACCGGCGCTGTCACATTAGAGCAGAGGGAGGAAGCCATGGGCGCAGTGGCTCAGAAACTATTTACTCAGACTGGCCTCCTTGTGCTCAGAGCGGTGGATCAGAGTGGATAGGTGGTTCAGTATAAATGACAAAGATGGAGAAGAGAACTCTGCAGATTAGTCATTAATGTGACAAATCAAACAGATCATGAATAAACAGTATAAGGAAGAAAGCAGCATGAGTAATTACTGCATCTCTATCACTGACCGTAAAAGCATGTTAGAGGAGCTGGGGATTAAGTTCCTGGAAAGTGGCGACTTGCAAAATTGTAGCATATTGGGCGGCACTGAATTAATAACTAGTTCCAGCCCTGTAGTGCAGAAGTGGCTGTATATATTAGAGAAATTAGGCCATAGCATGGCGCTATTTAGGATATATAACACTATCTTTCCTGCAATTTCTGATTATTTAAAAAGTACATAAATACATGCGAGATGCTTTTCAGGCACGATTACACTGAAAGAAGCTGGGACAACTTGAAGCTGGAGCTCATTTAAAAGTTAAGCATGATAAATTGAGAATATATTTTAAGTACACTTTAAATAGTAAACACACCATCATCTTAAATCCTCATCAAACGGTATAAAAAGCAAACGCTTTACTAGGAACTTTGCACTGCTGGCTACAGTGAGCAACATTAAACCTTAGAGGTTGTGGTTATTTCTGGCAATATCAAGTATGTTCTAATTTTATTTTCATTATATCTACATTCATCACTAGTGTAATTACTACAGCCATCACCTTTAATTACTACAGTGTTATTATTTTATATGAGCTGCATTTCCTGTATTGCATATGCTAGAACTCCCTGCAAAAGAAAGCTTTATATATTAAAATGCTATCAAGTCATAGTATTTTTTTCTAATTAAAAAAATATGAAATACACACAGATAGACACCAGAACTGCTTAAATGTAACATCCAATTAAACCTTAATTTTCTGGCTACATGCCTAGTGCAGTAGCACATCTGGGTGGGGGGCCTGAGGTGGCACTGGCCTCCACAGGAATTTGATTGGTGCCCGCTATTGCTTATAGGAATCAGAAGAAAGTGATTATTTTTTCAAGAACTTAATAATATTTTTGAGAGCTACTGACCTACATTAAGCCAAGGCTATATTCCAGTCAATTCATTAACATGCTAGTTTTTATATAATCATGAACATACGATAGTTCTCAGACCCATTAAAGAAAGTTTAAAGAACTACATAGGATATGTTTAATGGTGTTTTGGGCCATTTACTTCATATACATGCCTATGCCTGGCCCCACCTATTTTCCACTGTCCATACAAAGAACACTTTCTTACATTAATGCATATTAATTTCAAACTCAGTTCATGTGAGTTTATCAAGCATTTTACAATGGTTTCAAACTTGATTAAGCCAAGTTTGTAGCACCGCAACTATGACTTACGAATAATTTTT
Source organism: Pygocentrus nattereri (assembly GCF_015220715.1). NCBI lineage: Eukaryota > Metazoa > Chordata > Actinopteri > Characiformes > Serrasalmidae > Pygocentrus > Pygocentrus nattereri. The sequence continues at coordinate 10,934,789 of NC_051237.1, forward strand.
TAAAGGGTTGTGTTCACGGTTTTGGGCTAGTTGGCCAAAGATTAATCTGAAACTAATGACTGCAGGTTATCAGTTGCAGAATTTGCAGCCCTACTTATGAAAATGATGATATGTTCCTGCACAGGCCTCCTGAACTCTTACCCTGGCAGGCTGGTACCGGTGCATCCCAGTCATAGTAACCGTAAGGTGTCTTCTTGCAGACAGCTGTGCTCTTGCCGATGAGACGGTATCCGCGGTCACAGGCCCAGCGCACCAAGCTGTTGAGATGACCGCCAGTCTGACTGCTGATGGAGCCATGCAGGGGTGAGTCGGGGGTACTGCAGTACAAAGCTGCACACACACGCACAGACATACAGAGAACCAACCCCATCAGCTTCTTAATCACTACCTAGAACAGACACCTGTGCCCTGAGCCATCTCAGCATGCCTTCTGCTCTGTTACGATCACTTGATGGCTTCATTGTGAAGCAGCTATTGCTTTTTTTTATGGATTTTTTTTTTAAGTATGACAAATTGTAAAACTGGCGAGGAGTTAAGGTGAGTATAACAGGTACATAAATGCATCACTGATTGATTGCTGCATTGATTTTGGAATGTTATGATCAATTATAGTTGATTTCAATTAATCTTTTTGGCTAAAATAAAATTCTTAGGCTATTTTTAACCCTTTAACAGGTAAGTTCTGATCTCCAGTGGTCCACTCAGATTGAATTATTTTAGTTCATGCACAGCTGCAATTCTAGAATGTGATTGTTATGCAGCATTAGGTCATCAGCAGAATGCTGTGGGGAATCATCAGACTAAACCACATACAGTATAAACAAGATCCTGTAGTAATTTTGTGTTATTAGCCAGTTTTGCACAAGTTCTAATAAAATTGTGACACTTTATGGCTTTTGATTTTATTCTTCACTGGAAATGACATCACAAGAAACCTGTCTTGCCTGCAGCCAAGTTTGATTACATTGTCACAAATCACTGAAGATGATGACCACACTGTTATACGGAGGTTATATAGTGCAGTTTGAGTTACTGACTCTCGAGGCTGTTTGCATTAGGCTAACTGAGTGAACATTACCTGTCTATTGTCTATTGACTGTTTGAGAATATATAGTTTTACAGTCCTTTTTCTTTATATTTAAGATTTTGATACTGTTTTTGCCCTGCGATGGACTGGCGACCTGTCCAGGGTGTATCCTGCCTTCCGCCCGAAGACTGCTGGGATAGGCTCCAGCATCCCCCCACGACCCTGACGGAGAAGCGGCTTAGAAAATGGATGGATGGATGGATGGATACTGTTTTTTTCCTTAAATCTGCAATTTATATATTTTAGCCTTATGTTTAAATTATTTTGTATGTAGGAAGTGCCGTTGAATTGCTGCTCAATTTCGTTGTACACTGTGCAATGACAATAAACGCATCTTATCTTATTAGCCAGTTGCATGCTGTACATCTGAGGCATACCACAGAGCATAACATATCAACAGGATTAAATCATACAACCTAGTTTAAAGCCAGAAGTGTCCAGCCTGGCTAACAGAATGGCATGTTTTCACAAGTAAATGAGTCAAACACATCACAGGCATGTATTAGTGTTTCTAACACACACACATGCTATCTGTGTGACTGCACTGTTGCTGTAGCAAATGGTGAAGCCTAAAGACATTTTTAAATTACATTGATTATCACAAACATATTTTGTCAAGATCACAAAGTTTTGGCTGTGTTTTTGGGTATATTCTGTGTGTTGTGGAAACACAAATCAGCAGATCGATTCAATGAACGGGTCAAATTAAATCTGATTTTTGCATGAAACTAGCAGCTGAATCCTGCTGGTGAGACTGTACTATCTAGGGACCAGCAATGGCAAATCCCACTTACTCGCAAAAGGGTTAAATATGAAGATACAAATAGGCTAGGTGTATTTTTTGTTGTCTATATTCCACTACTGTGCACATAGCTCCATTGTCCAGAAGTATATCTTCAAAAGTAGAACTAAACTGTACTAAAATAGCCATGTCAATCACTTTGATAAAATTTGAGATGTAATTATACATTTTATAGTTTATAGGTAAATCCAGGCATATTTATTGTATTGGATATCAGCAAATTAAGCCTGTTCCAGTTTTGATCCTTTGTTTCCTGTTTCTTTGAGTTCTGCTCAGGTAACTGTTGTAGAGGTGACTTATACAGGAAAACTATAGTGAAGTGTGTTTTTGCAACTGAACGAAATGATCCAAATATCTGCAGCATGTACCTATTTTACCGAGTGGGCTGCTATCAGCCCACATTCAAAGTTAAGGTACTCAGACTGTTTAAGAGGCAAAGTTCTGGGTCGGGACATCCCTAATACTTTCTTAAATCATCGCCAAGCCAGAGATAACTATGCTCCTGGGTCAGCGTGCTCCCATGTAAGGTCTTATGTAGATATAAGCATTGGTTTATGATTCTTTTAAATGTTTTAAAGGCATCTAGGGGCAACGGAAAGTCAGCAAAAGGAATTTAGAATAAGATTAGTTTGGAAAAAGACTGGATTTTGTTCAGGGCAAATTGATTGAGGTATCACAAAATCTTTTTTGTTTTTTTGAAAATTATCAAACCGAAGGCATGATGACACACAACACAGTGGCACAAAAAACACAATACAATAGTATTTTTAGACTCTACTGAAAATTCTATTATTTAACATGTCCTAAAAGCTGAAATACTTTTATAAAAATACTAACAACTTTAAATGATGAAAAAAGTTTGTCAAGTTTCAAAAGCTTGAATGTAATAACTTATTAGAAGTACGACCTCACAGTAATAACATGCAATTCTAAATTATTCACACACTCTATAAACTGTGGGAATAAAGTAGGCACTTCAGTTAATTTGGTTGCAGTCATGCAATGCACATATTCTCACACACACATATTCACACATACACACGCAAATATGTAATTTAAAACAAAGCTTGAACATCGGCTGGAGGTTTGAACAAGAACAGAGCACTCCACTGATTTAAAAAGCTGCGGATAATCTTGTGCTTGTTGGTGTAAAGAGGCTGGGAGTAGATTTAATATGGATGCTTGGCCTTTGAATCAAGACTCTGCATTAACATGCTAAAGAGATCATTTGCTTTTCAGGCTGTATCACAATGAGGGAGCCATCCATCATCCACAAAAACAATCGACAACAGGGGACTGTGCTTGAACAGCACAGTTAACATGTACCGTCACGTTGTATTTGATCTGGGTTGGGACAGAGCCCGAAGCATTCGGCCCGACATGGCTCCCCATGCCTTAATCGATCATGAAGCATATCTCAGGCAGAATACAGGTGGAGCTATTTTTGTCAGAGCGATGAGGATGAGTCTCTCTCTGCTACCTGATTCCCCCTCTGGTCAAAGTCAGCACATAATCAGGCTGGACTGAAGTTCACCCAGGATGGGAAGCTTTAATCTCAGCTGGAGCTGGACTGCTAGTGTTGCTGCTACTGATGCTTGATGCTACAGCAGCACTAAATGAAAGCAGTTTCTTTAAAAGCGCCAAATATTTTGTATGCTATTTTTCCCCTGAAGTCCACTTCTTACATTTGTGAGGGTTTGTGTGCCAAAAACATTCATAATTCATATCTACATGACCGTTTTCCAACCTCTCTGTGTACTTTAGAGCTTCACATCACCAAAAATGGTGGGGGGAATCCTTACTGTGCTATAGGCTGAATGTGTGCTCAAATATAAGTGACATCACGTCCACAGTGAATTAAACATGCACTAACTGTTTTATCAGCTTATTGTCTACATATGGCCTGTTTGGACTGAGGAGGGAATGGTACATTTCGCAATGATTACATACTAATTTTTTATATTCTCACAAAGGAAAGGCAGTCTGAAACTGTTTAACTCGATAAGAGACCCCCAATTGCTCCCCGGGTGCCATGGATAGACCCCCAATTGCTCCCCGGGCGCCATGCATAGGGCTGTCTACTGTGCTCACTGTCCTAAGTGTGCTCACTGCCCCCTAGTGTGTGTATATTCACTAGTGTGTATGTGGTGTTTCACTTCACAGATGGGTTAAATACCGAGGTAGAATTTCCCCGTTTGTGGGATTTAAAAAGTATCACTTAAGTCGCCTGCATACTTCTGCAATCATCTGAGATGATTATCTCCACCTAAATCTCCAGACTCTCTTTCTACTGGAGAATTAATGCCTTCTCCTCCCTTCACCCTCCATGTTATGTGACATGCTCAATCTCTAAACAGACCATAATATCCACAATAACCTTTATTATAGGAAATAAAAAAAGAAAGAAATAAACGGGCCACAGAGGATTTGCCAGCCAAGGAACAATATTTCATCCTTCAAAAGTTGAAAAAGGACAGATTATTTCCTTCGTGTTCATTGTGTGAACACTGTTTGACCCTCGGAACAAAAGTTCTGATTGAGATTCTTATTTAAAGGCTCTATTCCAGGGAAAGGCTTCTGTGAGCAACAACTGCATACAAGCTCAATGTGCTCAGCTGCAGAATGTCTGAGGACCTACACACATATTCAGTGACTTCACAAGCTGTGTCACTGCAGTTACTCACACTTGTGCACTTATTTTTACCATATTACCCCAAATAAATTTAGAATGAAAACTCCTGTGAATGTTGATTCTGATGAATAGAGAGCAGTGAGATGCTCCTGGTGTTAATACAGATATAATTAAGATTAATGCATATGTAATTTTCTACTAGCGTGGAACATGAGTACCATTCTACTATATCATGTAAACTAAAGTTAGCTAAGGGTCACCAGCAAGACTTCCACACAGAAACTTTACAGATAATGGGAAAATTGTGTCACTGGCAATACCATCTCTTATAAAGGATATTTCTGTCTTTTCTTAGGTTCTAAAGGCCTATTAATACCTGTACCTGTTTGCTTGTGGAAACCTGACATAGTTTATGTATGAACTGCACAGACATTTAATCATACAGCTCTAAAAAACATGAGCTGCCTCTCTCTCTTTCTCTCTCTCTCTCTCTCTCTCTCTCTCTCTCTCTCTCTCTCTCTCCTCAAACTCTCAGACACTTTCTGAACACATCTTCACTGCCTTTCATGAAATACCTCTTTTAATGAAATCCTCCATTCTATTATTCTTTGAACCACTGTCCCACAGTTTTTTTTTTTTGTGAAATTTTAATATCAGTTTCACCCAAGAAATTGTAATAGAAAGTCCAGGA